>NC_092167.1:27727538-27755038 GCF_045791955.1 Oncorhynchus clarkii lewisi
TTTGCAGTGGTCTGATACTCCTTCCATTTCAATATTATCGCTTGCACAGTGCTCCTTGGGATGTTTAAAGCTTGGGAAATCTTTTTGTATCCAAATCCGGCTTTAAACTTCTTCACAACAGTATCTCGGACCTGCCTGGTGTTTTCCTTGTTCTTCATGATGCTCTCTGCGCTTTTGACGGACCTCTGAGACTATCACAGTGCAGGTGCATTTATACGGAGACTTGATTACACACAGGTGGATTGTATTTATCATCATTAGTCATTTAGGTCAACATTGGATCATTCAGAGATCCTCACTGAACTTCTGGAGAGAGTTTGCTGCACTGAAAGTAAAGGGGCTGAATAATTTTGCACGCCCAATTTTTCAGTTTTTGATTTGTTAAAAAAGTTTGAAATATCCAATAAATGTCGTTCCACTTCATGATTGTTTCCCACTTGTTGTTGATTCTCCACATAAAAATATAAGTTTTAAATCTTTATGTTTGAAGCCTGAAATGTGGCAAAAGGTTGCAAAGTTCAAGGGGACCGAATACTTTCGCAAGGCACTGTATATATTTACATTGCCAAAGCAAGTAAAATAGATCATAAGCAAAAGTGAACAGTAAACGTTACACTCACAAAAGTGTAAGAGACATTTCAAATGTCATATTATGGCTCTAAATCAAAATCAAATCAAATTTTATTTTATTTGTCACATACACATGGTTAGCAGATGTTAATGCGAGTGTAGCGAAATGCTTGTGCTTCTAGTTACGACAATGCAGTAATAACAAGTAATCTAACTAACAATTCCAAAACTACTGTCTTGTACACAGTGTAAGGGGATAAATAATATGTACATAAGGATATATGAATGAGTGATGGTACAGAGCAGCATAGGCAAGATACAGTAGATGGTATCGAGTACAGTATGTACAAATGAGATGAGTATGTAAACAAAGTGGCATAGTTTAAAGTGGCTAGTGATACATGTATTACATAAGGATACAGTCGATGATATAGAGTACAGTATATACGTATGCATATGAGATGAATAATGTAGGGTAAGTAACATTATATAAGGTAGCATTGTTTAAAGTGGCTAGTGATATATTTACATCATTTCCCATCAATTCCCATTATTAAAGTGGCTGGAGTTGAGTCAGTGTCAGTGTGTTGGCAGCAGCCACTCAGTGTTAGTGGTGGCTGTTTAACAGTCTGATGGCCTTGAGATAGAAGCTGTTTTTCAGTCTCTCGGTCCCAGCTTTGATGCACCTGTACTGACCTCGCCTTCTGGATGATAGCGGGGTGAACAGGCAGTGGCTCGGGTGGTTGATGTCCTTGATGATCTTTATGGCCTTCCTGTGACATCGGGTGGTGTAGGTGTCCTGGAGGGCAGGTAGTTTGCCCCCGGTGATGCGTTGTGCAGACCTCACTACCCTCTGGAGAGCCTTACGGTTGAGGGCGGTGCAGTTGCCATACCAGGCGGTGATACAGCCCGCCAGGATGCTCTCGATTGTGCATCTGTAGAAGTTAGTGAGTGCTTTTGGTGACAAGCCGAATTTCTTCAGCCTCCTGAGGTTGAAGAGGCGCTGCTGCGCCTTCTTCACGATGCTGTCTGTGTGAGTGGACCAATTCAGTTTGTCTGTGATGTGTATGCCGAGGAACTTAAAACTTGCTACCCTCTCCACTACTGTTCCATCGATGTGGATAGGGGGGTGTTCCCTCTGCTGTTTCCTGAAGTCCACAATCATCTCCTTAGTTTTGTTGACGTTGAGTGTGAGGTTATTTTCCTGACACCACACTCCGAGGGCCCTCACCTCCTCCCTGTAGGCCGTCTCGTCGTTGTTGGTAATCAAGCCTACCACTGTTGTGTCGTCCGCAAACTTGATGATTGAGTTGGAGGCGTGCGTGGCCACGCAGTTGTGGGTGAACAGGGAGTACAGGAGAGGGCTCAGAACGCACCCTTGTGGGGCCCCAGTGTTGAGGATCAGCGGGGAGGAGATGTTGTTGCCTACCCTCACCACCTGGGGGCGGCCCGTCAGGAAGTCCAGTACCCAGTTGCACAGGGCGGGGTCGAGACCCAGGGTCTCGAGCTTGATGACGAGCTTGGAGGGTACTATGGTGTTGAATGCCGAGCTGTAGTCGATGAACAGCATTCTCACATAGGTATTCCTCTTGTCCAGATGGGTTAGGGCAGTGTGCAGTGTGGTTGAGATTGCATCGTCTGTGGACCTATTTGGGCGGTAAGCAAATTGGAGTGGGTCTAGGGTGTCAGGTAGGGTGGAGGTGATATGGTCCTTGACTAGTCTCTCAAAGCACTTCATGATGACGGATGTGAGTGCTACGGGGCGGTAGTCGTTTAGCTCAGTTACCTTAGCTTTCTTGGGAACAGGAACAATGGTGGCCCTCTTGAAGCATGTGGGAACAGCAGACTGGTATAGGGATTGATTGAATATGTCCGTAAACACACCGGCCAGCTGGTCTGCGCATGCTCTGAGGGCGCGGCTGGGGATGCCGTCTGGGCCTGCAGCCTTGCGAGGGTTAACACGTTTAAATGTCTTACTCACCTCGGCTGCAGTGAAGGAGAGACCGCATGTTTTCGTTGCAGGCCGTGTCAGTGGCACTGTATTGTCCTCAAAGCGGGCAAAAAAGTTATTTAGTCTGCCTGGGAGCAAGACATCCTGGTCCGTGACTGGGCTGGATTTCTTCCTGTAGTCCGTGATTGACTGTAGACCCTGCCACATGCCTCTTGTGTCTGAGCCGTTGAATTGAGATTCTACTTTGTCTCTGTACTGGCGCTTAGCTTGTTTGATAGCCTTGCGGAGGGAATAGCTGCACTGTTTGTATTCGGTCATGTTACCAGACACCTTGCCCTGATTAAAAGCAGTGGTTCGCGCTTTCAGTTTCACACGAATGCTGCCATCAATCCACGGTTTCTGGTTAGGGAATGTTTTAATCGTTGCTATGGGAACGACATCTTCAACGCACGTTCTAATGAACTCGCACACCGAATCAGCGTATTCGTCAATGTTGTTATCTGACGCAATACGAAACATCTCCCAGTCCACGTGATGGAAGCAGTCTTGGAGTGTGGAGTCAGCTTGGTCGGACCAGCGTTGGACAGACCTCAGCGTGGGAGCCTCTTGTTTTAGTTTCTGTCTGTAGGCAGGGATCAACAAAATGGAGTCGTGGTCAGCTTTTCCGAAAGGGGGGCGGGGCAGGGCCTTATATGCGTCGCGGAAGTTAGAGTAACAATGATCCAAGGTCTTTCCACCCCTGGTTGCGCAATCGATATGCTGATAAAATTTAGGGAGTCTTGTTTTCAGATTAGCCTTGTTAAAATCCCCAGCTACAATGAATGCAGCCTCCGGATAAATCGTTTCCAGTTTGCAGAGAGTTAAATAAAGTTCGTTCAGAGCCATCGATGTGTCTGCTTGGGGGGGGATATATACGGCTGTGATTATAATCAAAGAGAATTCTCTTGGTAGATAATGCGGTCTACATTTGATTGTGAGGAATTCTAAATCAGGTGAACAGAATGATTTGAGTTCCTGTATGTTTCTTTCATCACACCATGTCACGTTGGCCATGAGGCATACGCCCCGCCCCTCTTCTTACCAGAAAGATGCTTGTTTCTGTCAGCGCGATGCGTGGAGAAACCCGTTGGCTGCACCGCTTCGGATAGAGTCTCTCCAGTGAGCCATGTTTCAGTGAAGCAAAGGACGTTACAGTCTCTGTTGTCCCTCTGGAATGCTACCCTTGCTCGGATTTCATCAACCTTGTTGTCAAGAGACTGGACATTGGCAAGAAGAATGCTAGGGAGTGGTGCACGGTGTGCCCGTCTCCGGAGTCTGACCAGAAGACCGCCTCGTTTCCCTCTCTTTCGGAGTCGTTTTTTTGGGTCGCTGCATAGGATCCACTCCGTTGTCCTGTTTGTAAGGCAGAACACAGGATCCGCTTCGCGAAAAACATATTCTTGGTCGTACTGATGGTGAGTTGACGCTGATCTTATATTCAGTAGTTCTTCTCGACTGTATGTAATGAAACCTAAGATGACCTGGGGTACTAATGTAAGAAATAACACGTAAAAAAACAAAAAACTGCATAGTTTCCTAGGAACGCGAAGCGAGGCGGCCATCTCTGTCGGCGTGTTGTAACGATGTGCCAACAGTTAAAGTACCAAAGGGACCATAAATCAACGTGAATATGTGTCTCTCTTTATCCGTTCGGTCAACTAAGGAATGTCCCTAGTGTAATTATCTCCAGTGTGACCATGGTACTGCCGACAGCCACTTTGATTGCACAGGGCCTGTATTCAAAAAGTGTTTCAGAGGAGGAGTGCTGATCTAGAATCAGGTCCCGCCGATGCCCATGTCATCTTTTCCATTCTGATCTATCATTAAGGCACAATCAGAATCAGATATATTTATATTTTTCTTCAGTGAGACAATGCCCTATTTCCTCTAAAATGTAATTTCTAGTCTAGGCATTTTACAGTTCATAGACCTAGCCAGACTAGTCAATCTTTTTATTTTAGCCCTTTTTCTCCCCAATTTTGTGATATCCGATTGGTAGTTACAGTCTTGTCCCATGGCTGCAACTCCCGTACCGACTCGGGAGAGGCGAAGGTTGAGAGCCATGCGTCCCCCTGAAACACGACCCTGTAAAGCCGCACTGCTTCTTGCCACGATGGGACAAGACTGTATGCACGAGTCAGCGTGCATGCGCCCCGCCTGCCACAAGGAGTCGCTAGAGCGCGATGGGACAAGGACATCCTGGCTGGCCAAACCCTCCCCTAACCCGGACAGCGCTGGGCCAATTGTGCCCCGCCTCATGGGTCTCCCAGTCGCGGCCGGCTGCAACACAGCCCGGGATCGAACCCGAGTCTGCGATGCAGTGCATAAGACCGATCAGTCAATATTAACCCCTATCTGAGGTTTGATCTGAAGAAAAAAACAAGCCATAGTGTTTGATGTCTGTGATATGGGATTTCCTTGTAGGTTTTAGTTGAGTAAAATATTTTTCTTCCTCTTCCTCCTACTCGCCCCCAACTCCTCCTCTTCTCCTCCTTCTCCTTCCTTCTATTCCAACCCTCTTTTCCCTGTTTCTCCACGTGCTCTCCCTTTCCGCCTTCCCTTCCTTATCCTCCTCCTCCTCCTCCATCTTTTCTGGTTGGTGTTCAATTTCACAGTTGGGGGAGCAGGGAATGAGGGGCGGAAGGTCAGCATGTGTGTGTTTTTGGGGGGAGGCTGATAATTGTGTCTTTCTGCTGATTTCATAGGAACAGAACGTAGTGTTGAAGGCATAGACCCTAATTGTTCTCTCTCTCTCTCTCTCTCTCTTTGTTCCCCTCTTCCACTCTACTGCATTTAAGGTTTTGAAATTCCGACTTTTGCACAATAACTGTAAATGTTGGTTATCATGGTTATTATTTATTTGATGAGGGTTTTGTCCGTCTCTGTTGAATATGACTCAGGTTCTCTCTCTTCATGACTCCCGGTGCTCACACAGTGAAGCAATAGCAGGCTTCATAACAACCCAGTCATTAAACCATTAGGATAATGTGTGTGTGAAGTGTATGTGTGCGTGTGTAAACCATTAGGCTACAGCTAAACTACTTCCTAGCGTTACACTTTTATTGCTGCAGAATCCTCGACAGACACACACACAGACAGACCTCTTACTAAGAACAGGCAGCAAACTGATTGGGTGGCTTTTAGAGCCAGCAATAGGCACTTTACTGTCAAGGCACAAGGCAAGACCCAGATGCAGACACAGGAGGCAGATGGTTGGAGTCTTACAATGTTTATTAATCCAACAGGGTAAGGCAAGAGAATGGTCGTGGACAGGCAAAAACGGTCCAAACCAGTTCAGAGACCAATAGGTAGCGAAGGGCAGGCGGAATCAAGGTCAGGGCAGGCAGGCGGGAAAGTAGTCCAGAGTCAGGAAGGGGTCAGAACCGGGAGGAATATAAAAAGAGAATAGAAAAGGAGTACGGGGAAAAACCACGCTGGTTGACTTGACTAAACATACAAGACAAACTGGCACAGAGAGACAGGAAACACAGGGATACATACACTGGGGAAAATAAGCCACACCTGGAGGGGGTGGAGACAATCACAGGAACAGGTGAAACAGATCAGGGCGTGACACTTGATTATTTCTAGGTTAGTGGAATTCCTTTAGCTTCCTTCCATGCCTGTGGACACACACTCCTTTAGGCTTTGGTTGAAGATAGAGCAAATGGGGTGGCAATACATTCTCAATAGTTTCCCATCAAGGTTGTCTGTACCTGGCGGCCTGTCATTATTGATGGATAACAGTCGTTTTTTCCACCTCTCCCACACTAACTTGACCAAATTCAAAACGGCAATCCTTCTCTTTCGTTATTAGATATTTTATACAAAAAAATGTGATGGTTCACTGTTCAATGTTGTCATTTCACTTCTGAGTAGTGGTGGAAAAAGTACACAACTATCATTCTTGGGTAAAAGTAACGATAGCTTAATATAAAAAGTCACCCAGTAAAATTCTACTTGAGTAAAAGTGTAAAAGTAGTTGGTTTAAATATACTTAAGTATCATAGGTGAAAGTATAAATTAGTTCAAATTTCTTATATTAAGCAAACCAGATGGCATCCTTTTCTTGTTTGTTTAATTTACGGAAAGCCACGGGCACACTCCAACATTCAGACAATTTACAAACAAAGCATGTGTGTTTAGTGAGTTTGCCAGATAAGAGGTGTCAAGGAAAATGTATGGAGTAAAAAGTACAATATTTTCTTAAGGAATGTAGTGAAGTAAAAGTAAAAGTAGTCAAAATAAATAGTAAAGTACAGATACCACAAAAAACTACTTAAGTAGTACTTTAAAGTATTTTTTTTACTTAAGTACTTTACACCACTGCTTCTGAGTTACTGTCTCCTTACTCTGGGCTCAGGAACTAGGACCTGATCAGGTCAAGAGGGTTGTGACTAGATGGAGTACAGCTATGACTGGAAGTGACTTTTCATAGCAGGTTAGGAGAGCATTTCAGCTAACCCTAACCCTTTTCCTAACCTAGTTATCCTATCCTTCTATGTTAATTCTCCTAAAATGTTGCACAAATTCTCCTAACCTGCTACATGAATTTACCTTAACTGCTGCGTAAATTCCCCTAACCTGCTACATGAATTATCCTAACCTGCTACTTGAATTATCCTAACCTGCTACTAAAAAGTACATTCTGTTCGTAGCTATATTCCACCGAGTCAGAACTGGTCAAGGGGTTATTGTGTGAAAGAAGTCATCGTGCCAATATTCAATGGCTTTACATTTGCTTGAAATATGTTAATAGCACACTTTATGGAAATTATTATTTGTGCAGGCCTTTTGTAGGTCAAAGCTGAGAGATTTGTAAGCTCAATTTCCACAACCAGTAAAGTACTGAATCTGTACTCTGTTAAGAAGTGTAGAAGTCTGTCTAACACCGTCCTCTTCCTCCCCCCTTCCTCTATTCCCCCGTTCTCTCTGTTCAGCAGTTCTCACTCTCACTCTGCTCCTACAAACGCACAAACACGCGCACACACACACACACACACACACACACACACACACACACACACACACACACACACACACACACACACACACTCAGCTCTCTGTTGGATGTCTGGAGGGTGTGACAGTGTTATGCATCACTCAGTGGGGATGCCGAGAGAAGGATGAAGGAGAGTGGGAGAGAGAGAGAGATGGGGGAGAGAGAGGGAGGGAGTAGGAGAAAGAGACTCAGAAAATATTCTGCAGAATATTTAACCATTTTGTCTTTAATTGCTCCTTCTTTCTCTTCCTGTTGTACCCTCTCTCTCTCTCTCTCTAATTCCCTCCCTCTCTCTCCTTCTCCCTCTCTCTTTGCATCACATTAGTCAGAGGCTGTCAGAGTCTGGGCAGTGTGTGTGTGTCTCAGGTCCACCGGCTGAGCACAGCCGATTTCACTGACCGGTCGCTCACCCCCAGAGCTTCCTGTAGTGAGCTCACCCTATATACACACACACACACACACACACACACACACACACACACACACACACACACACACACACACACACACTCAATGCCACACTGCATATGGTCCAGACTAAACAGACATGGACGTCAGACAAGCAAAACAATGAGGTCAATCACTCCAATAATTACATTTTTTTTTATCTTTCTTTTTTTTCCATCCATGAAAAAAAAGTTACAAACACACTCACCCCACTTTCTTTCTGTCTTTCGCTCCCTCCATCCCCCTCTCTCTCCCTCTGTAGTCAGTCAGTACCCTTCTGCCTCTCTCGACCTACTTTTCTACCGCTTCTCTACCTTCTCTCTCTCTCTCTGTCTCTCTCTGTCTCTCTCTGTCTCTCTGTCTCTCTCTCTCTCTAACCCCCCCCCCTCCCATGCGTGTGTATGTGTGTGTGTGTCCTGGAGTTAAAACATGATAGTACAGAGATCCTCGTGGGCAGATTCTGTGTCACCTAGAGAGGGGAATCAGACCAGGTTTCAAGCCACAGCCTGTGTGTGTGTGTGGTTTACGGTTATAGTGCAATAAATGTCTGTGCCACTGTTTGTCCTGCCATTTTCCTTTGTTGACCAACAGATGGGGGAGAGGGAACGACAGACATACAGAGGGAGAGAGGGAGATAGAGAGAAGCAGTGAGTCTGCCAGGAAGGCCAGGCATGGAATTTCTGTGACTTCATGTTAATCATTAACACAGTGTTCCCTCCGCAGGCTGCCAAACTAACGCGGAAGACCTTCACAAGGCCCTTTTCTCCCTTTCTCTATTTCCCTTTCTCTCTATATTTCATACACACACGCAAGCCTGTTTCACAGCGTCTTTCCTTTGGCCTCCCCTCTCACACCCCTTTCTTTATCTGTTTCTCTCTCACTTTCGCTCTCGCGCGCATCCGTCTACCTTCTCTCTCCCTAGACCCAGAGAGAGCAAAAGATCGGTGGTCACGGGAAACGATGTGTCATCTGTTTAACAACCTCTCCTCCCCATCACCCCTCTCCCTTCTCCCTCCTCCCACTGCCCCTCCCCCCCCCTAAGGTCAGACAGGCGCTCTCTTCCTTGGCATCACTATGGTTTCACGCACCCGTTGCCCCCGACGACGCCCCCGACAACAGGTCCCCAAAAACATAATTAACGGCGCAGAGAGCTCTCTAAATAAGAAAGAAAACAGGAGGGAGGGAGAGAAGTGGAGAAGAAAGGAGGTGCCAGTTCAGTGTGTGTGTGTGTGTGTGTGTGTGTGTGTGTGTGTGTCACATTTTCTTTTTAAATAATTGCCCTGCACTGGGCACAAACTCTTGATGCTCAGAGCCGGCGCTCCCTGGTTAGACCACTGTGCCACTACAGTTCACAATGCTCTGACGAGCTGTGAGAATGCTTGATGATAGTTGATGGAAACAACGCACTGTTTTTAATTGTTTTCTTTTAAGCCTTCCCCAAACCATAACCTTAACCACTCGGAATGAATGCCCACACTGTTTACCTTTATAGAGGTTTTTGGGGGTTTTAACACTGTAAACACGTGGAATTTCGAAGAGAAACTATGAGATCTTGTTTCAGTGTGCGTGTGCATGTGTGTGTGTATAGAGCAAAGCCAAGTCTTTCTGTTGGCGTAACAATAGTGAACGCTCTCCTCTCCTGCCCCTCTCCTCTATGTGAATGTGTGTGTGCATGTGTGTGTATAGAGCAAAGCCAAGTCTTTCTGTTGGCGTAACAATAGTGAACGCTCTCCTTTCCTGCCCCTCTCCTCTCTCTGTGTGTGTGTGTGTGTGTGCATGTGCGTGCGTGTGTCCTCTCCTGCCCGTCTCCTCTGTGTGTGTGTGTGTGTGTGTGTGTGTGTGTGTGTGTGTGTGTGTGTGTGTGCGTGCGTGCGTGTCCTCTCCTGCCCGTCTCCTCTGTGTGTGTGTGTGTGTGTGTGTGTGTGCATGTGCGTGCGTGCGTGTCCTCTCCTGCCCGTCTCCTCTGTGTGTGTGTGTGTGTGTGTGTGTGTGTGTGTGTGTGTGTGTGTGTGTGTGTGTGTGTGTGTGTGTGCAGGCGTGCGTGTCCTCTCCTGCCCGTCTCCTCTCCACAGATTAGGGTTTTTAGAAAGTCCCCCGCACCCACACGGCTTCAGACATCCTCACAACCCCGTTGTGAGACGAGACGAGGGCAACAAGTTTATTCACATTCAGATCATATTATGTACTTACTCATAACAAGCCCATTGTAACACATTCCTTATCTAAAATACATACACTTTGCCCTCAGTGTTTGTGCTGTAACATTAGGCCTATATAACATTCACTAAAGTTCTGTCAATACTGATAGATATATGAGCATAGTAACTCGGAGCCTTAATGTGAAAATAACCAGTGGTGGAAAAAGTACCCAATTGTTATACTTAAGTAAAAGTCAAGATACCTTAAATAGAAAATGACTCAAGTAAACGTGATAGTCACCCAGTGAAATACTACTTGAGTAAAAGTCTAAAAGTATTTGGTTTTAAATATACTTAAGTACCAAAAGTAAATGTAATTGCTAAAACGTACTTAAGTATCAAAAGTAAAAGTATAAATCATTTCAAATTCCTTATATTAGGAATGGCACTATTCTTGTTTTTTATTTATTTACGGACAGGCAGGGGCAGACTCCATCACTCAGACAAACAAAGCATTTGTGTTTAGTGAGTCCGCCAGATCAGAGGCAGTAGAGATGACCAGGGATGTTCTCTTGGTAAGTGCGTGAATTGGACCATTTTCCTGTCCTGCTAAGCATTCAAAATGTAAGTCATTTTGGGTGTCAGGGAAAATGTGTGGAGTAAAGAGTACATTATCTTCTTTAGGAATGTAGTGAAGTAAAAGTAAAAGTTGTCAAAAAGATAAATAATAAAGTTTAAAAAATACTTAAGTAGTACTTTAAAGTATTTTTACTTAAGTACTTTACACCACTGAAAATAACTTGTGTTAACTTGTGTTATTATTTTCTTATCTTAATTAGACCAGTTGCTCTTGTTGTTCTGTAAACGTTCAGTACAGTTCTGTTCAGTAGGACTAGAACACTCTCACTTTGCTTATTATGTTTTATTATCTATGTGTTATAACAGTGTCATAATAAAGTTTATTACAGATGACTTGAGTCATCTACAGATGATGGCCTTGATTAGGCATATGGCCTTGATTAGGACCATATACTCTGGTTGTAGTAGTTACGCTCTGAACACACGTGATTGGCTAGAAGAAGCTCCTGGATTTTTGAGAATATTTTGTAAATTTAACCTTAATTTACTAGGCTAAGTCAGTTAACTAAGTCTGTTAATAACAAATTCTTATTTACAATGACGGCTTACACCATAGGTCTGTGGATAAGGGCAACTAGTCCTAACCATGGGTTAAAAAACTCATTTTTTTTAAATGCTGGTGTTTTTAACTGTCTAGGCTGCCCCTACTTCATACTCTTCGTGGTAGGAGTGACATCACAAGATAAAATTGTAGCACTTGTTTTGACTGTTTGAACACACCTACTCATTCAAGGGGCTTTCTTGATTTTTTACTATTTTCAACATTGTATATTAATGGTGAAGACATCAAAACTATGAAATAACACATATGGAATCATGTAGTAACCGAAAAAGTGTGAAATAAATATATTTTATGTTTGAGATTCTGAAAAGTAGCCACCCTTTGCCTTGATGACAGCTTTGCACATTCTTGGCATTCTCTCAACCAGCTTCATAAGGTAGTCACCTGGAATGGATTTCAATTAAAAGTTAAAAGTTCAATAATGGAATTTCTATCCTTCTTATTTACGCGTTTGAGCCAATCAGTTGTGTTGTGACAAGGTAGGGTTGGTATAAGAAGATAACCCTATTTGGTCAAAAGTTCATATTATGGAAAGAACAGCTCAAATAAGCAAAGAGAAACGACAGTCCAGCATTACTTTAAGACATGAAGGTCAGTCAATCCAGAACATTTCAAGAACTTTGAAAGTTTCTTCAAGGCAGTTGCAAAAACCATCAAGCGCTATGATGAAACTGGCTCTCATGAGGACTGTAGTACGATCTCAAATAAGGACGTGCGACAACGAGGTTCTAGCTCCAGCTTGTTTATTAACCCAACCCTCGCGTGTCCTACATAGGTACGGATACCCCCAAGGGACATCCTACTACATCTTCCCCTCTCCCATGAACATGAACTAGACATGCATAACCACTGAAGCATAACTGAAATGCAATTTGGAAACCAGTATTATTCTCTAACATGCTACTTCCCATCCTGAAACAGTATGAAAGCATTAAATCACACAGTATGAACATTAACTTAGGTACAGTCTCTTTTTGCTGGGTATGGTCCCCAACCGTATGTTTTCTCTTCACGTAACATAGTCTTTCAGCCACTCTGGTGGCTTCACATCCCTTTTTGGGTGTGATTGTGGCTCTGTGAGCATTCTCTCTCCTTCACCCTCTTTTTGTGCATTTTCTGTGGCCTCGGTCTGTGTGGCTGGTAGATCTGGAAGAGCTCTGAGGTGTGTTTTGTTCCTTCGTACCTCTTCTGAGCCTGTGTATAGGAGCGTGGGGCATCCGCTTTCCTCAGCACTATTGCTGGTGTCTTTGAGTTTGTAATCCACACACGTTGACCTTCGGTCAGCTCTGGCCTCTCCTTAGCACGGTGTCTCCGATTTAAAGTCTCCAGTTTGCGTTTGTTTCAGACATTTGTCCCTCTCAGCGAAGGCCTTCCTGTTAGGCCATCGGGGTTTAAGCTGAGCCGGCGAGACAGCAAGCTGAGCCGGCGAGACAGGCAATGGGGAACGCAGCCTCCTGCCCATCAGGAGCTCGGCAGGCGACGGCCCATGATGCAGTGGTGTAACTCTGTAAGCTAACAGAGCCCTGTATGGATCCTTGTTCTTTTTTCTGCAGTCCCTTGACTGTTTTCACAGCTCTCTCTGCCTCACCAGTACTCTGTGCATGGTAGGGGCTACTGGTCACATGTATGAAGTCATATTCTGTGGCAAAAGCAGAAACGGAGCTCGCATAGAACTGGGGAGCGTCACCTGTAACCAGGACCTCAGTCCTTTCATGAGAAGGTCTCCATTACAGTGGACGTCACTTTGGTGCACCTCTGCAATCTGCTGCAGTTTGGTCTGAGATGCAGGTAGTCTGTCCCTTATTGCATTAATGGACACCTGTACCTCACCCTCCAGACATTGCTCCTCCTCTGATAATGGACGTTTAATTGGGGACCTGGAGAGTTCATCTGCTGTGACCAGTGCCTTCCCTGGCACATACACCATCTTGTAGGTGAACCTCAGTAATCTGAGGCAGAAACGCAGAACTCTGGGAGGTAAGTCGTCCAGTGCTTTTGTCCCTAACAGAGCCAACAGTGGTTTGTGATCAGTCTCTGCTGTAAACTGCAGTCCAATACGGTATTGGCTGAGCCTTTCACATGCCCATGTGATAGCCAACGCCTCCTTCTCCACTTGAGCATATCTTTGCTCTGTGTCGGATAAGCTTCTGGAGATGTATGCTATTGGACGCCACTCCATGTTGTCCTGCATCTGTGTGAGGACCGCCCCTAGCCCAAAGGATGATGCATCTGCTGATACTTTTGTCTTAGCGTGGGGACGGTACTGGGCCTGCACTCTCTGTGAGGCCAGATCTCCTTTGATTTTGTCAAACGCTACCTGTTGCATGTGACCCCATGACCAGTCTTTGGCTAGTAAGTCTCTGAGGTTTGGTTGTATCTGAGAACTGTGGAAGGAACTTACCCACATATGTGGCCATGCCTAAGAAGGTCCTGACTTCAGCCACATTCTGGGGTCTGGGCATATCTGTGATGGCGCCGATCTTCTCGGGGCCCGGCTCTATTCCAGCTGCACTGATTTTGTGTCCCAAGAACAAGACCTCTTGATTGTGCAAAAGTGCATTTTTCATTGAGTGTCAGGCCAGTCTCCTGGAGTCAGGTCAGAACTGCTGTGAGCCTTACATCATGTTCTGCTCTGTCCCTTCCGCACACGAGCACATCGTCCACGTGGACTATGACGCCACTCAGCCCCTCCAACAGCTGGGACATGCGTCTTTGGAAATGCTCAGGACCGGAAGCGATTCCAAATGGCAAAACATTAAAACAGTAACGTCCACACGGTGTTATACACGTGAGTGCCCTACTCTCTGATGACAGCGGTATCTGCCAGAAACCTGAGCGGGCATCCAGCTTTGTGAAGACTTGTGAGCCATCCAACTGAGCCAGTGACTGCTCCATTGATGGTAAGATGTGTCTCTCTCTGCAGAATGTCTCATTCAATTTAGTCATGTCCACACAGATCCTTATTTCCCCATTGACTTTTGGGAACTACCATCCCTGCACACCAGTCTGTGGGACTCTCTATTGTAGACACCGCCCCAATTTCTTCCATCCTCCCCAACTCTTCCTTTACTCTGGCCAATAAAGGGATAGGCACGCGGCGGGGGGTGGTAAGGGCACAGGGGACAGCATCCTCTTTCAGGCGGATTTTTGTAGTCACCTTCTATCCTTCCTAGACCAGAAAACACTCACCTGGGTCCTCCAGTTCGCTCACTCTCTCAATGAGTTGCAATGCTTCAATTGCTGGCAGCCCCAGCAACGGTCTGGCTAGAGAGTCAATGACGAAGACAGGCTGGATGGCACTTTTGTCTTTACTCTCCAGTTTAATCACCAAGTGTCCTACCACTGGTAAAATGTTATTACTGGGCCCGTACAGTTTTTTGTTTGTAGAGAGCAAAAGGCCATCTCTGCTATAGCTATACAGCCTAGTTGGGATAGCTGTCACTGCTGCCCCAGTGTCTAGTTTAAATGACACAACTTCCCCATTGAGTTTAATGTCTGAATGCCAGCCAGCATTGTTTCCCTTTATTTCTCCCAGAAAGATGCTGTCCTGCTCTACCTCCTCTGAAACCTTGTGCATTTGCTTTAATCGACAGACAGCTGAAAAGTGTCCTCTCCTGTGACATTTCCTGCATTCCGCATCCTTTGCTGGGCAATCTTTCCATCTGTGGAAAGGGGATTTCCCACATTTGCGACAAACACTTGAACTAGCTACTGGTGCTGTCTGTGATTGTTTTCTCCACGTCTGTCTCTGTTCTGTGTTCCCCTCCGTTGTTTTAGCTCTGTATGAAAATGCATGTATTTCCTCACTCTCTTCGTTTTGCAAGGAGCTGCTGTCGCGCAGTATCGTCTGCTGTCTTTTTACTGTCTCACTCTGCCTAACCTGGTTTACAGCTGTGGACAAGGTCAGCTGGGAATCCAACTGTAACTTTTCAGAAAGTGATATATTTCTTATCCGACTACAACCCGATCTCGGATCAGCTCTTCCCTGAGCGCGCCAAACTGACAATGTTCAGCTAGTTTGTGAACAGCTGTGATAAAACTGTCGGTGGTTTCACCCTGCTCCTGTTTGCGCATATTAATCAAATCAAATCAAAATCAAATCAAATTTATTTATATAGCCCTTTGTACATCAGCTGATATCTTAAAGTGCTGGTACAGAAACCCAGCCTAAAACCCCAGACAGCAAGCAATGCAGGTGTAGAAGCACGGTGGCTAGGAAAAACTCCCTAGAAAGGCCAAAACCTAGGAAGAAACCTAGAGAGGAACCAGGCTATGTGGGGTGGCCAGTCCTCTTCTGGCTGTGCCGGGTGGAGATTATAACAGAACATGGCCAAGATGTTCAAATATTCATAAATTACCAGCATGGTTGAATAATAATAAGGCAGAACAGTTGAAACTGGAGCAGCAGCACGGCCAGGTGGACTGGGGACAGCAAGGAGTCATCATGTCAGGTAGTCCTGAGGCATGGTCCTAGGGCTCAGGTCCTCCGAGAGAAAGAAAGAGAGAATTAGAGAGAGCACACTTACATTCACACAGGACACCGAATAGGACAGGAGAAGTACTCCAGATATAACAAACTGACCCTAGCCCCCCGACACATAAACTACTGCAGCATAAATACTGGAGGCTGAGACAGGAGGGGTCAGGAGACACTGTGGCCCCATCCGAGGACACCCCCGGACAGGGCCAAACAGGAAGGATATAACCCCACCCACTTTGCCAAAGCACAGCCTCCACACCACTAGAGGGATATCTTCAACCACCAACGTATAGCCCACAAAGATCTCCGCCACGGCACAACCCAAGGGGGGGGCGCCAACCCAGACAGGAAGGTCACATCAGTGACTCAACCCACTCAAGTGACGCACCCCTCCTAGGGACGGTATGAAAGAGCCCCAGTAAGCCAGTGACTCAGCCCATGTAATAGGGTTAGAGGCAGAGAATCCCAGTGGAAAGAGGGGAACCGGCCAGGCAGAGACAGCAAGGGCGGTTAGTTGCTCCAGAGCCTTTTCGTTCACCTTCCCACTCCTGGGCCAGACTACACTCAATCATATGACCCACTGAAGAGATGAGTCTTCAGTAAAGACTTAAATGTTGAGACCGAGTTTGCGTCTCTTACATGGGTAGGCAGACCATTCCATAAAAATTGAGCTCTATAGGAGAAAGCCCTGCCTCCAGCTGTTTGCTTAGAATTTCTAGGGACAATTAGGAGGCCTGCGTCTTGTGACCGTAGAGTACGTGTCGGCAGGACCAAATCAGAGAGATGGGTAGGAGCAAGCCCATGTAAAGCTTTGTAGGTTAGCAGTAAAACCTTGAAATCAGCCCTTGCCTTGATAGGAAGCCAGTGTAGGGAGGCTAGCACTGGAATAATATGATCAAATGTTTTGGTTCTAGTCAGGATTCTAGCAGCCGTATTTAACACTAACTGAAGTTTATTTAGTGCTTTATCCGGGTAGCCGGAAAGTAGAGCATTGCAGTAGTCTAACCTAGAAGTGACAAAAGCATAGATAAATTTTTCTGCATCATTTTTGGACAGAAGGTTTCTGATTTTTGCAATGTTACGTAGATGGAAAAAAAGCTGTCCTTGAAATGGTCTTGATATGTTCTTCAAAAGAGAGATCGGTGTCCAGAGTAACGCCGAGGTCCTTCATAGTTTTATTTGAGACGACTGTACAACCATTAAGATTAATTGTCAGATTCAACAGAAGATCTCTTTGTTTCTTGGGACCTAGAACAAGCATCTCTGTTTTGTCCGAGTTTAAAAGTAGAAAGTTTGTAGCTATCCACTTCCTTATGTCTGAAACACATGCTTCTAGCGAGGGCAATTTTGGGGCTTCATCATGTTTCATTGAAATGTACAGCTGTGTGTCATCCACATAGCAGTGAAAGTTAACATTATGTTTTCGAATGACATCCCCAAGAGGTAAAATATATAGTGAAAACAAAGGTGGTCCTAAAACAGAACCTTGAGGACAGTGAGTGGGTCCAGAGACATGTTGGACAAAACCCACTGAGTCGATGATGGCTCCGAAAGCCTTTTGGAGTGGGTCTGTGGACTTTTCCATGTGAATATTAAAGTCACCAAAGATTAGAATATTATCTGCTATGACTACAAGGTCCGATAGGAATTCAGGGAACTCAATGAGGAACGCTGTATATGGCCCAGGAGGCCTGTAAACAGTAGCTATAAAAAGTGATTGAGTGGGCTGCATAGATTTCATGACTAGAAGCTCAAAAGACGAAAACATATTTTTTTTTTTGCAAATTGAAATTTGCTATCGTAAATGTTAGCAACACCTCCGCATTTGCGGGATGCACGGGGGATATGGTCACTAGTGTAGCCAGGAGGTGAGGCCTCATTTAACACAGTAAATTCATCAGGCTTAAGCCATGTTTCAGTCAGGCCAATCACATCAAGATTATGATCAGTGATTAGTTAATTGACTATAATTGCCTTTGAAGTAAGGGATCTAACATTAAGTAGCCCTATTTTGAGATGTGAGGTATCATGATCTCTTTCAATAATGACAGGAATGGAGGAGGTCTTTATCCTAGTGAGATTGCTAAGGCGAACACCGCCATGTTTAGTTTTGCCCAACCTAGGTCGAGGCACAGACACGGTCTCAATGGGGATAGCTGAGCTGACTACACTGACTGTGCTAGTGGCAGACTCCACTATGCTGGCAGGCTGGCTAACAGCCTGCTGCCTGGCCTGCACCCTATTTCATTGTGGAGCTAGAGGAGTTAGAGCCCTGTCTATGTTGGTAGATAAGATTAAACCTAGCTCTCTCAAAAATAATGTTGTGTCTCCCTACAAAATGTGTTTCAAAACAGTCTTTAACGGCACTTCAACGTTGAAGCATTTAATATATCCTCGGCTTCATCACCCATAGAGTAGATCAGTGTATTAACTTGAAATGCCTCATTTTTCACGTTTAAGCCTGATGCTACCCTGTACCTTTCAAAGCGCCTGATCCATTTCGGCCAGTTTTGAATGTCCGTACAAACAAAATTCTCCGGGGGACTAATGCGAAATCTGTCAGCACTAGCCACTGGCCTGTCCGTGTTTGCGCCAGAGCCCGTTGAACTTGGAGTCGCAAACCCTGAAATCCCGCCAGCTTCTTCCTCTTGCAACATGTTGCTTAGCAGTAACTTAGTCCTTGCTCGTGAGCTAGCACAATAATGATATGCGCTGTTTTATCTCCAACACTGTGCCCTGCTTTGAAACAGCCTGAATGTATGATTTACTTGGTACGTCCTTCACGTTTATGGGAGTTTTAAAACCACTTCTGACACCATGTAGTATGATCTAAAATAAGGACGCGCGACAACGAGGTTCTAGCTCCAACCTGTTTATTAATCTAACCCTCGCATATCCTACATAGGTACGGATACCCCGAAGGGACATCCTACTACAAGGACCGCCACAGGAATGGAAGACCCAGAGTTACCTCTGCTGCAGAGGATAAATTCATTAGAGTTACAAGCCAAAGAAACACATTTCAACATCAACTGTTCAGAGGAGACTGCGTTAATCAGGCCTTCATGGTTGAATTGCTGTAAAGAAACCACTACTAAAGGACACCAATAATAAGAAGAGACATGCTTGGGCCAAGAAACACGAGCAATGGACATTAGACCAGTGGAAATCTGTCCTTTGGTCTGATGAGTCCAAATCTGAGATTTTTGTTTCCATCCGCCGTGTCTTTGTGAGACGCAGAGTTGGTGAACGGGTGATCTCCGCATGTGTGGTTCCCACCGTTAAGCATTGAGGAGGAGGTGTGATGGTGTGGGGGTGCTTTGCTGGTGACACTGTCAGGGATTTGTTTAGAATTCAAGGCACACTTCACCAGCATGGCTACCACAGCATTCTGCAGTGATACGCCATACCATCTGGTTTGCACTTAGTGGGACGATCATTTGATTTTCAACAGGACAATGACCCAACACACCTCCAGGCTGTGTAAGGGCTATTTAACCAATAAGGAGAGTGATGAAGTGCTGCATCAGATGACCTGCCCTCCACAATCACCTGACCTCAACCCACTTGAGATGGTTTGGGATGAGTCGAACCGCAGAGTGAAGGAAAAGCAGCCAACAAGTGCTCAGCATACTGTATGTGGGAACTCCTTCAAGACTGTTGGAAAAGCATTCCAGGTGAAGTTGGTTGAGAGAATGCCAAGAGTGTGCAAAGCTGTCATCAGACAAAGGGTGGCTACTTTGAAGAATCTCAAACATAAAATATATTTAGATTTGTTTTACACTATTTTGGTTACTACATGATTCCATATGTGTTATTTCATCGTTTTGATGTCTTCACTATTATTCTACAATGTAGAAAATAGTAAAAATAAAGAAAGATCATTGAATGAGTAGGTGTCCAAACCTTTGACTGGTACTGTATATATGTATATATACTGTATATCCAATACAGAAATGTAATAATTTTCAACGTTCAGAATTTCTCTGTTTACCTCCCTCTCGCCCCCCTCCTCTCTCTCTCAATTCAATTCAATTCAAGGGACTTTATTGGCATGGGAAACACGTTAACATTGCCAAAGCAAGTGAAGTAGATCATCTTTCTCTCTTTCTCTCTCTTCCTCCCTCTATCTATCGCTCCCCTTCTCTCTTTCTATCTCTCGCCTCCCTCCTTTCTCTCTCTCTCTATCTTTCCTTCTGTCTCCCTGTCTGGCACTAAGAATTTCTTGACAAATCTTGCGTTGCAGTGATGTTATGACGCCTGTGGTGTAGCTGGGGTCGCACCCTGTCTCCTAACCACAAACACGCACGCAGGCACACACCCTTATGTCTGACCTCCCGTCTTTCAAATACTCGGCATGATTTGAGAGAATCAACATATTTTTAAAGACACCCAGACATTCCATCTCTTTCTCTCTGACTCGCACTCTCTCTCGATCTCTCTCTGTCTGTCTGTCTGTCTGTCTGTCTGTCTGTCTGTCTGTCTGTCTGTCTGTCTTTCTCTTTCACTCTTTCTCTGTTTCTTGCCCATCCTTTTCCCTCCACCCTCTTTCTTGCTTGTCTATATATCTATATCATATTTCTCTCTCTCTCTCTCTTACACACACCAGTGTCTGTCTAGGTCATTTATTGGGCAACTGGAGCCAGACAGAGAGACAGAGAGACAGAGACAGAGACAGAGACAGACAGACAGAGAGAGAGAGAGAGAGAGGGGGTAGTTAGAGAGTGAGTGTGTGTGTGTAACCTGATGAGTGTGTGTGTGGAGGAGTAGCAGGGAGTGTCTGAACACACTACTGGGCAACGGCCCACACACACACACAGTACAGACTAGTGATGTGCGGGTTGACTCATAACCAGCAGGCCCCGCGGCGGGTTTAGGGTAAATAAATATTGTTTGGATCAAGGGTGTATGGATGGTGGGTTGAATAAAGAGAAAACAATACCTTAAAAAATGCTTAATGGCCGAGATCCTTTTAGCACTTACATTCGGATAGCCACGCTTTCGTCGCCCTCATGCTGGTGCTAGCAAGTGAGCATGCAGACTAGGTAGTGCTAGGTATCAAAGTCAAGCCAATATGGGCTGGAAATGACAGTGAGCTTTTGATTGGTCAATAGTGACACAACGTCTCAAAAGTATTTGCATAATGTTCAGCTTTCCCCCAACTTTGGTCCCACATTTCATTCTATCGATTCATGACATTATTCTGGCAAGCAAGGGTTCATTTAGTCTTCTAGTGCAACATAACAACTAGCCTACGTTAACAATATGTCTCAAAATTAGAAGCAGAAACATATCTAAACCCGTCAACAGAAAAGTCCTCTTCCCCTGTCATAAAAACGTTCCGCCATCTCTGACTGTAGCCTACAGCACATTTTCTTATATTAGCAGGTTAGGGTTGGGTGCAGACCTCAGATCTTCACTTTACCACATATAGTCGGGCAAATGCGGATTGGTTATTAGCAATTGTGGGCGGGATTCCGGGGTGAACAAACGGCTGACCCGCGCACCACGGACACGCTCTTGTTGTCGGCCTTGCAGCATGTTGGCATTGAGGAACATTCGACGCAGCAACTTGAAATGTCCTCACTTTTCTGCCCTTATTATGATGCCAAAAGATTCAAAAGATATGTAAGCAAATAACTTCAGCATCTCCTCTCTCTTGTTGCTACAAGCCACGACACGCTGGAGTTTAGTGGTAGGAGGCAAGTAAAAGAGCTCTCAGAAACAAACAATTATGTCATCTAGACAAGAAGAATATTACAGATAGAGTTTAATGGACTCAGTGTGTCAATAGCTTATATAGCTTATGCAGTGTATACACATGTATAGTAAGTGGTGGATTGAGTATGAGCAAGTGTGTTTATAGACACGCGATTTAAGAGAGGGAGATTAAGGGACAGAGAGGGGACAGAGGGCAGGGGGGGAGGGAGAGAGAGTGAGAGAGAGAGAGAGAGAGAGAGAGAGAGAGAGAGAGAGAGAGAGAGAGAGAGAGAGAGAGCATTAAAAAAACAGAGGAACAGAGGGTAGGAAGACACTGAAAGAGAAAGAGAGAGAAATAGAGATTGAAAGAGAGAGATCATTAGACACTGAAAGAGAGAGGGAGGAGAGAGAGAAAGAGGACTCAGTGTAACCTAACCCATTGAGGCTCCAGGTGCAGAGGGTTGATCAGTGCGTTTGGGCTGGCATTTCCCCCCTCTACCCCCCCCCCCCCCCCCCCGGCTTTACAGCTCTCCTAAATGGCACCCTATTCGTTATATAGCGCACTACTACCATAGGGCTCTGGTCAAAAATAGTGCACTGTGTAGGGAATTGGTTGCCATTTGGGATGCTCCCTACTCTTCTACCCCCCCCACCCCCCATCCTGGGCATACTGAGAGCCTGTCTTTGTATAGCTGCCAGGAGTGCTACCGCAGAGTGCCAGCAAACACACATACAAACTAGCATTGCACGCACGCACACACACACACAAAGAGACACAGACACACAAATGCAGTGCACGCATGTGAGCGACACACACACACACACTCGTCCTCAAGCCACTCCTTACCTACCAGCTTTCGCAGTCTCACCTCAGAATTAGACAAACGTCACATGTCGAAGTTGTTCTGCTCCTAACACCCTGTACCTCTTCCAACCTTTTTCCCTGCTCTTCATCCCAGTAACGCTCCTTCTCATCCCTCCTTTTCCTCACCCATCTTCCTCACTCTTCAGTGTATGGAGGTTGGGTAAGGTAGCCTGTACTGTACAATGCTGAGGGGGTGTTTGTCTGTGGCTTGGATCAGACTTCAGAGTCGGAGTGCCAAACTAACAGAGGAGAACTTATCCCTCTCTCTATCACTTTTTTCCCCCCCCACTCTCTTTCTTTCTTGTTCACTCACTGCCTCTTATTTCTCGTTCTCTGTTTCAGTGGAGCTCCTTGATGATGCCGCTGGCTCGCTCCACATGCCCCCCCTCATACATCACACACGGACGCACACACACACGCTCACACACACACACACACTCACACACACACACAGTTGTCCCGTGGGGTTGCTGTAACTGTGCCAGGCCCACTGCTGTTCCACCTGGATCCCTCTCCAGGGAGTACTCATCCTCCTTTCTCCTCACTCCATAGCTCCTTCCATCGCTCTCTCTCTCTCTATTGCATCTCTCTCTTTCCATCTCTTCCTGTATCTCCCTCACCTTCTCCTTCCATCCTTTCTCTCCCTCCTCCCTTCATCCTCTATCTCCCCAGTCCCCACTCTTGATCCTCCCTTTCCCTCCTCCTCCTCCCCTTCCCTCCTCCTTCTCCCGTCCCCCTCTCCTCCCCTTCCCTCCTCCTCCTCCCGTTCCATCCTCCTCCCTTTCCCTCCTCCTCCTCCCCTTCCCTCCTCCTCCTCCCATTCCCTTCTCCTCCCTTTCCCTCCTCCTCCTCCCTTTTTACTCACATTATTCTCAAAGCAGGTGTTTAAATGTAATCTGCCCATTACCCCTTCATTACTGGTCGTGTTATTTCAACCCTAACAGCCTCATGACTGGCACCCTATTCCCCATAGGCTCTGGTCAAAAGTAGTGCACTATATAGGGAATAGAGTGCCATTTAGGACACATCCAGTCTTATTTCAACCCAAACCTACCAGGGGTTGGCCACTCATAAAAACACACAAGGACCCCCTTCTTAACCTCTAACCTATGACCCCATACAGCTGGTTGAATGTCTACAGCTTCATGTTGACCCTATGTCTGCGGTGAACCCTAGCTGGTTAAACGCACACACACACACACACAGGGTTGGGGAGTAACAGATTACATGTAATCCGTTACATGTAAGGGATTACAAAAACCGGTAACTGTAATCTGTTACATTACCAGCAAAAATATTGTAATCAGATTACAGATACTTTTGAAAAACTAGATGATTACTTTGAGGATTACTTTTAAATACAGAAAGGATGTTTGCTAAAAAAAATATGTTTGACCCTTCTCTGTTTTCTCAATGACATTCAAATCAGCTTTGAAAAAAGGCACAGGCTTAAGTTTGTTCCAACTGAGCGAGTCTGACCACAAGTCAGAGACCACTATGATGACACACCAAATGCGTTTGATTAATCGCGGTAAAAGAGCAAGAATAGTATTTTGTAGGCTACAGTCCAAGCTATGTCTTCCAATAGTGCGACTGCTGTCGGCTTCCAAAGATTAACCAACTTGAATAAACGCTTGGAGGTAAGGATGACAGCAGTAGTAGTAGTGTCGCACACGAGCAGGGAAAGTTCTGCCCACAACTTTTCTATGGGTTTGAGGTCAGGGCTTTTTGATGGCCACTCCAATACCTTGCCTTTGTTGTCCTTCAGCCATTTTTCCACAACTTTGAAAGTATGCTTGGGGTCATTGTCCATTTGGAAGACCCATTTGCGGCCAAGCTTTAACTTCCTGACTGATGTTTTGCGATTTTGCTTCAATATATCCACATAATCTTCCTCCCTCATGATTCCATCTATTTTGTGAAGTGCACCAGTCGCTCCTGCAGCAAAGCACACCCACAACATGATACTGCCACCCCCGTGCTTCACGGTTGGAATGGTGTTCTTCAGCTTTCAAGCCTCCCTCTTTTTCCCCCAAACATAACGATGGTCATTATGGCCAAAAAGTTATATTTTTCTTTCATCAGACCAGAGGACATTTCTCCATGTGCAATTGCAAACTGTAGTCTGGCTTTTTTATGGCGGTTTTGGAGCAGTAGCTTCTTCCTTGCTGAGCGGCCTTTCAGGTTATGTCGATATGGGACTCGTTTTACTGTGGATATAGATACTTTTGTACCTGTTTCCTCCAGCATCTTCACAAGGTCCTTTGCTGTTGTTCTGGGATTGATTTGCACTTTTCGCACCAAATTACCTTCATCTCTAGGAGATAGAATGCGTCTCCTTCCTGAGCGGTATAACGGCTGCGTGGTCCCATGGTGTTTATACTTGCCTACTATTGTTTGTACAGATGAACGTGGTACCTTCAGGCGTTTGGAAATTGCTCCCAAGGATGAACCAGACTTGTGGAGGTCTACAATCTTTTGTTTCTGAGGTCTTAATTGATTTATTTTGATTTTCTCATGATGTCAAGCAAAGAGGCACTGAGTTTGAAGGTAGGCCTTGAAATACATCCACAGGTACACCTCCAATGGACTCAAACGATGTCAATTAGCCTATCAGAAGCTTCTAAAGCCATGACATACTTTTCTGGAATTTTCCAAGCTGTTGAAAGGCACAGTCAACTTAGTGTATGTAAACTTCTGACCCACTGGAATTGTGATACAGTGAATTATAAGTGAAATAATCCGTCTGTAAACAATTGTTGGAAAAATGACTTATGTCATGCACAAAGTAGATGTCCTAACCGACTTGCCAAAGCTATAGTTTGTTAAAAAGAAATGTGTGGAGTGGTTGAAACACTTAGGTTGGAGTCATTAAAACTAGTTTATGTAAACTTCTGACTTCAACTGTATATAAATATATACAGTACCAGTCAAAAGTTTGGACACACCTACTCATTCCAGGACTTCTATTTACTTGTACTATTTTCCACATTGTAGAATAATGGTGAAGACATCAAAACGATGAAATGACACATATGGAATCATGTAGTAACTAAAAAGGTGTTAAACAAATCAAAATATATTGTATATTTGAGATGATTCATAGTATCCACCCTTTGCCTTGATAACAGCTTTGCACAATCTTGGCATTCTCTCAACCAGCTTCATGAGGTAGTCACCTGGAGTGCATTTCAATTAACAGGTGTACCTTGTTAAAAGTTAATTTGTGGAATTTCTTTCCTTCTTAATGCGTTTGAGCCAATCGGTTGACAAGGTAGGGGGGTATACAGAAGATAGCTCTATTTGGTAAAAGACCAAGTCCATATTATGGCAAGAACAGCTCAAATAAGAAAAGAGAAATGACAGTCCATCGTTACTTTAAGACATGAAGATCAGTCAATCCGGAACATTTCAAGAACTTTGAAAGTGCAGTCGCAAAACCATCAAGCGCTATGATGAAACTGGCTCTCATGAGGACCGCCACAGGAAAGGAAGACCCAGAGTTACCTCCGTTGCAGAGGATACGTTCATTAGAGTTACCAGACTCAAAAATTGCAGCCCAAATAAATGCTTCACAGAGTTCAAGTAACAGACACATCTCAACATCAACTGTTCAGAGGAGACTGCGTAAATCAGGCCTTTGTGGTCGATTTCCTGCAAAGAAACCACTAGTAAAGGACACCCATAAGAAGAAGAGACTTGCTTGAGCCAAGAAACACAAGCAATGGACATTAGACCGGTGGAAATCTGTCCTTTGGTCTGATGGGTCCAAATTTGAGATTTTTGGTTCCAACCGCCATTATCTTTGTGAGACGCAGAGTTGGTGAACGGATGATCTCCGCATGTGTGCTTCCCACCGGGAAGCATGGAGGAGGTGTGATGGTGTAGGGGTGCTTTGCTGGTGACACTGATTTATTTAGAATTCAAGGCACACTTAACCAGCATGGCTACCACAGCATTTTGCAGAGATACGCCATACCATCTGTTTTGCGTTTAGTTTGACTATCATTTGTATAACCTCATAATGTGGTTAAAACAATAATGTTGATATCATGGATGGTCAGTCCTTGCATCCATAGCTCTGTCTGTTCATCTGATAGCTGTTACATTTCTCCAGGCCCATCCCTCAGCTTTTTACCAAAACCATTTTGTCGTTGTTTCATCTGTGGATTTGCTGCATATTCTCAAGATATCAAAGTGTCGCCAACAAAAAGGTAAACAATAGGCCTATAGCAAATGCAGACTATGGCATTCATTTTTCACATGTAAATATAACTTTTCAGTAGTGCTCTAAGCATGGCATTCCATGAGCGCAGCATTGATTTTTCATGAGCCCATGACAACAAATTCATGAACAACGGAGTAGGGCTGGCTAATAAGTCCTTAGTTTTGGGGTTAAGCTCAGGTAAAACAATTTGACTAATCTATACTTCCATATTTCAAAGTCCTATTGTCGAAGATCAAGGGGTATAACATTTATTGGAATGAATGGAATTCTGATAGACTTTGGTTTTTATTGTAAACATATAGTTGAATCGTATTATTATCTGTAGTGGAAAGTGATGGGTTGAAAGAAGCCTACATAACAAACCCATAAAGGATAATTTAACATCCATATATGGCCAGCTATGTAAACTTTAACATTGATTTATCCTGCAATAGATGTCATTCAATTGGTAACATACATTGTTGTCTTCTTCTAATGCCTCTTAAAGGGAAAGTAATCTAAAAGTAATGTAATCAGATTACATGACTGAGTTGGGGTAATCCAAAAGTTACGTTACTGATTACAATTTTGGACAGGTAACTAGTGGCGTTAACGGATTACATTTAGAAAGTAACCTATCCAACCCTGCACACACACATGCACACACACACAGACCCACATACATATCCACTGACCCTGGTTAAAAGCTGACACTGTAAGGCCCTTCTCTCAAGGTCAACTGATTGACTGGCTGCACATAGGAAGAGAGTCTATACGTGTGGAACATGGCAATTAATAAGGTAGGGTAGATGTTACCTCTGTAGGTACAGATCTAGGATCATTTTACTTGACATCTTTAATCTGCACATGGTTATATTCTTATGAAATCAATATAATAAC
>NC_092167.1:27760038-27767538 GCF_045791955.1 Oncorhynchus clarkii lewisi
GTAAGTAGGGAATAGGGTGCCATTTGGTACACAACCAGAGTCTGTGATGCAATTTGTGGTCTAACTGATTGGAATGCTGAACGCGGCAGGGCGAAGATTGAGAGAGAGAGTGTGTGTGTGTGTGTGTGTGTGTTTGTGTTTGTGTGTGTGTGTGTGTGTGTGTGTGTGTTTGTTTGAGAGTTGCGAGTGGCCCTAGCAATGAAACGGACCCAAGAATGCGCACATGGTATTTCCTTTAGCCAGAACTATGAAGAAGACGTCTGACATAGTTTTTTTGTGTCTCTCTCGTTCTCATAAAATGACTGAATGAAAGAAAGCATATCTTTATCTTCCATCAGCTCAGTGTGTGTCTAAATCACGTGTGTGCGAAAGTATGGCAATGGTACTACAAAACGCTGCTGGTGCTTTTTCACACACTTGTTGGAAGTATTCTCCTCTTCACTGTTTGTCAATGCTTTCTCTCTCTCTCTCTGTCTCTGTCTCTCTCTCTCTCTCTCTCTCTCTCTCTCTGTCTCTCTCTCTCTCTCTCTCTGTCTCTCTCTGTCTCTCTCTCTCTCTCTCTCTCTCTCTCTCTCTCTCTCTCTCTCTCTCTCTCTCTCTCTCTCTCTCTGTCTCTGTCTCTCTCTCTCTGTCTCTCTCTCTCTCTCTGTCTCTCTCTCTCTCTCTCTGTCTCTCTCTCTCTCTCTCTCTCTCTCTGTCTCTCTCTCTCTCTGTCGTCTGTCTCTGTCTGTCTCTGTCTGTCTCTCTGTCTCTCTCTCTGTCTCTCTGTCTCTCTCTCTCTCTCTCTCTCTCTCTCTCTCTCACACACACAAACACACACACAAACTCATCAATGCATTCTCCTCTCCACTTGGACCTAGTGACCTCTGTCATTACGCACTAATGGTGTTAAACGACCATTGAGAGACACACACACACACACACACACACACACACACACACACACACACACACACACACACACACACACACACACACACTGACCAAGAGGCTATTAGCCAAAGCACTCTGCCTAATCATATATAGATCCTATTCCGTGTGTAGCTATTTGCTTATATTGACATAATGACATACGGTTGGTGGCATTTACTTCAGTCTGTTATTTCCCATGTGTGTGTGCCTCTGTGTGTGTGCCTCTGTGTCTGTGCCTCTGTCTGTTCCACCTGAACATCAGACGATAAGTATCGCCTCCTAAGAATAGAGAGAGAGAGAGAGAGACGACTTTCCTATTGATGTTATGCTAATTATAAAATGATAATACTACTAACAGGTTATGACCGTGTCATTTAATGTAAACTCAGGAACATTCACTTATATCTTTGCTGCAGTAAGGTGAAAGTCTAGACTCGCCTATATATCTGCCGTTTCTTGTAGCAGTGTCCCTTAGCATCACCACGGCGATAGGCTTTCCCCCACGCCGTCTCGGGCTGCCGCATCTCTCTTGTTCACTTCAATTCCAACTGATCCGCGGCCAAATGAGTCCCGAAGCACTTTGAAGTCTACTGCTGTACAGCGATAGTCCTCCGCCAAAAAGGAATGTGTTTGTGTGAGCTCCTTCAGATCTAGTGAGTCGTCCGGCTCGTTGCCAACGCTTTCTCGGTCAGCGGTCCGCGTCCCAAAAAGGGCACCCTGTTCCCTGTGTAGCGCACCGGCTCTGGCTGAAGGAACAGTGCACTGTGTCGGGAGCAGGGTGCCACTTGGGATTGTGATGCGTGTGTCTGAACCGAGCCCGCCCCCGAGCGAGACTGTCGGGAGAAGAAGGGCTGGTTTCCCACCGTCAAAGTCCCGTTAACCAAGAACAACAACAAGGGGTTGAAAGGAAAGAGGGGGAAAAAAAGACAGGGAGGGAGACTTTTCTTTCATCAGACCGACAGTAAGCGGCGATGAGATGACTGATGTAATTGTGTTAGGAGAGCAAGAAGGAATGCAACCCTAGAGTAGCGCGCGCGCGCGCACACACTTCACCCTTTTCAGGTGCTTGAAAAGAAATCTCTCTGTTGTTATCCTCTCTGTTGTTATGAGCCTCTTCATCACACAGCCTACTGTATGTACCTGTGGCCTCTCAGAAATACCTTGCCCTTTACAAATGGTGTGTGTGTGTGTGTTAGTGTGTGTGTGCGCGCGCCGACGATAAACAGCCATTTTCGCATGGAAGAAGGGATGAAAAGGGGGGGATGAATTTCTGCTGATCTCCAATGCTGTGCCATATGGTCACTCCCCAAGAGAGATGGAGAGGGGGATCACGGGGGAGGAGAGGAGGGAGGGAAAGAGATTGAGGATTGAGGATGGCCTTGAGATGTGCTTGAGAGAACCAGCTGCTCTCTTTTAGCTGGTATGAAAGAGGGAGACCGGTGAGACTGTGAACGGGGGACTTTGGTGCAGACGTGTGTGTGAAGGGGGTGCAACATTGACCCTTTTCTCCAGAGTAGCACCTCAGATCCACAGCGAGAGAGAAAGGGAGAGAAACATGAGATTTTGTTATACTGATTTCACAACAACTCCCAAAACAGTACCCCATTAAAATGAAAAATCCACCCAAAACCACACATTCCTATAATTTACCGTGTTAAATAACACTAATATGTGTTTCTGACATTTGCAAATGGCACTATGCAATGCACCCTGGACCGAAGAGACTGGCAAATAGAAGAAACTGCACATTTCTCGAGGTAGGAACATTGAGAGAAGACAACGTCTTCTACTGGCCGATGCGTTATAACATCGGCCAGTATTGAAATCTGACACCGTTTTCCGCGATCCGAAAACCACATTCTTATTCACTCCCAGTGTACTGGGAGAGGCTTAATTTCAATACTACACTATACCGGGACAAATTTCTGCTTGCTTAAACGGCAATATCTTAGATACACGTGAAGAAGAAAAAACGGGAGATGAACCCCCGGGGATCGATACAACATTAATCGGAGAGGTACAGAAACAGTAGAACATTCCAAATGGTGTAAATCTTTCCTTTCAACACAGTAACATACTGTGTTACCGTGGAGACAGTCTTCTTCACTGAGTACCTATCGCTGTACCATAGACTGTGTCCTTTGACCCAGGACGGCTACCGACGGCTGCCAGCTCATTAGTGTTACTCACTGTTTGGTTCACGAAGTCGTGCCGCCCGTCCTCTTCCTGCCACCGCTGTGGTTCAGATGTCCCCCAGCGCCCGGAGGGGGACGAGGGAGAAGTGGCGAGGTGGAGATGAACGTGAGCGAGGGGCAGAAAGAAAGAGAGAAGCAGCGAGAGGGTGGAGGAGGAGGAGGAGGAGGAGGAGAAAGCGAGAGAGAGAGATAGACTGTAAATAGCCAGTAATATAACATTTTGAATGTCTACTGTTAATTTCTGATTGTTTATTTCACTTTTGTTTATTATCTATTCCACTTGCTTTGGCAATGTAAGCATGTTTCCTATGCCAATAGAGCCCTTTGATTTGAGAGAGAGAGAGAGAGAGAGAGAGAGAGAGAGAATTAGGCCGATACCTGCTAATTATCAAAATCCAGAAAAAAGCCGATCAATTCTGCAAGCACCTAAAAGGAAGTGATTCTCAAACCTTCCATAACAAAGACATCACCTACAGAGAGATTAACCAGGAGAAGAGTCCCCTAAGCAAGTTGGTCCTGGGGCTTTGTTTACAAACACAAACACACCCCACAGAGCCCCAGGACAGCAACACAATTAGACTCAAACAAAAAGATGACTTGACACATTGGAAATATTTTTTTTGAAATGAGCAAACTAGAATGTTATTTGGCCCTACACAGAATACCTGACCACTGTGACTGACCCAAACTTAAGGAAAGCTTTGACTATGTACAGACTCCGTGAGCATAGCCTTGCTATTGAGAAAGGCCGCCGTAGGCAGACCTGACTCTCAAGAGAAGACAGGCTATGTGCTCACTGCCCACAAAATGAGGTGGAAACTGAGCTGCACTTCCTAACCTCCTGCCCAATGTATGACCATATTAGAAACACATATTTCCCTCAGATTACACAGACTCACAAAGAATTTGAAAACAAACCCAATTATGATAAACTCCCATATCTACTGGGGGAAATACCACAGTGTGCCATCACAGCAGCAAGATTTGTGACCTGTTGCCACAAGAAAAGGGCAACCAGTGAAGAACAAACACCATTGTAAATACAACCCATATTTATGCTGATTTATTTTCCCTTTTGTACTTTAACTATTTGCACATAATATGAAATGTCTTTATTCTTTTGGAACTTTTGTGAGTGTAATGTTTACTGTTAATTTTGTTTATTTCACTTTTGTTCATTATCTACTTCACTTGCTTTGGCAATCTTAACATATCTTTCCAATGCCAATAAAGCCCTTAAATTTAAATTGAATTGAATTAAGAGAGAGAGAGAGACACAGAGAGTGAGAGAGAGAGACACAGACACAGAGAGACACAGAGAGAGAGAGAGAGAGAGAGACAGAGAGTTTTTGTATACTTTTGTATATTATCTACCTCACTTGCTTTGGCAATGTTAACACATGTTTCCCATGCCAATAAAGCCCCTTGAATTGAATTGACAGAGAGCGAGCGAGAGCAAGTGCGTAAGTCTGACTATCAGACAACCAGGAAATAGGAGTGTTGCCTAGGGATGAAAAACAAACAGGACACACACACACACACACAACACCAAAAATCAGGTTAGCTTTTTCCGCTGACTCTCAGGGAACACACACGCACACACACACACTCTCAGACTCAAACACATTTATACATAATAAAGTACTGTATGCTTACACCTTGGAGCACCCTCACAAGTTATCACACAATGATCCACACATAAACACACACTGTGAGCTCACTGGGATTGCCTGTGATGTTATTGAAAACAGTCTGTCTGTCTGTCTGTCTGTCTGTTTTTCTCTCTCTCTGTCTCTCTCTCTCTGTCTCTCTGTCTTTCTCTCTCTGTCTCTCTGTCTTTCTCTCTCTGTCTCTCTGTCTTTCTCACTCTCTCTCTGTGTGTGTGTGTGTGTGTGTGTGAATACTGATTGTAGATCAGGGTCTAATTGTTACCTTGCTGTGTTTGTGGCTCCTCTATTGCATCATTCACCACACACACACACACACACACACACACACACACACATGCACGCACGCAAAGCCTTGGCTTTCCCCATCCTCTGTTGGACGTCCATGCTCTGTGTTTGTGATTAGGCCCTTGATTCAGAGCTGTTTGTGTGTGTGTGTGTGTGATATGGCTGTGATGAAACTCTCTGCAACAGCCTGGGGAGGCTGAAGAAATTCGTCTTGGCTCCTAAGACCCTCAGAAATGTCTACAGATGCACCATCGAAAGCATCCTATCGGGCTGTCTCACGGCCTGGTACGGCAATTGCACCATCTGTCACAGGAACCGGCACCCGGTGTCACAGGAAGGCCAAGAAGATCATTAAGGAACTCAGCCATCTGAGCCGGTTCACCCCACTACCATCTAGAAGGCGGAGACAGTACAGGTGCATCAAAACTGGGACTTGAGAGACTGAAAAACAGCTTCTATCTCCAGGCCATCAGACTGTTATACAGTCACCACTAGCCGGCCTCCGCCCAGTACCCTGCCCTGAACTTTAGTCTGTTACTATCCGGCCTCCGCCCAGTACCCTGCCCTGAACTTTAGTCTGTTACTATCCGGCCTCCGCCCAGTACCCTGCCCTGAACTTTAGTCTGTTACTCGCCGGCCTCCGCCCAGTACCCTGTCCTGAACTTTAGTCTGTTACTATCCGGCCTCCGCCCAGTACCCTGCCCTGAACTTTAGTCTGTTACTATCCGGCCTCCGCCCAGTACCCTGCCCTGAACTTTAGTCTGTTACTCGCCGGCCTCCGCCCAGTACCCTGCCCTGAACTTTAGTCTGTTACTATCCGGCCTCCGCCCAGTACCCTGCCCTGAACTTTAGTCTGTTACTCGCCGGCCTCCGCCCAGTACCCTGTCCTGAACTTTAGTCTGTTACTATCCGGCCTCCGCCCAGTACCCTGCCCTGAACTTTAGTCTGTTACTATCCGGCCTCCGCCCAGTACCCTGCCCTGAACTTTAGTCTGTTACTCGCCGGCCTCCGCCCAGTACCCTGTCCTGAACTTTAGTCTGTTACTCGCCGGCCTCCGCCCAGTACCCTGCCCTGAACTTTAGTCTGTTACTCGCCGGCCTCCGCCCAGTACCCTGCCCTGAACTTTAGTCTGTTACTCGCCGGCCTCCGCCCAGTACCCTGCCCTGAACTTTAGTCTGTTACTCGTCGGCCTCCGCCCAGTACCCTGCCCTGAACTTTAGTCTGTTACTATCCGGCCTCCGCCCAGTACCCTGCCCTGAACTTTAGTCATTGTTACTATCCGGCCACCACCCAGTACCCTGCCCTGAACTTTAGTCTGTTACTATCCGGCCTCCGCCCAGTACCCTGCCCTGAACTTTAGTCTGTTACTCGCCGGCCTCCGCCCAGTACCCTGTCCTGAACTTTAGTCTGTTACTCGCTGGCCTCCGCCCAGTACCCTGCCCTGAACTTTAGTCTGTTACTATCCGGCCTCCGCCCAGTACCCTGCCCTGAACTTTAGTCTGTTACTCGCCGGCCTCCGCCCAGTACCCTGCCCTGAACTTTAGTCTGTTACTAGCCGGCCTCCGCCCAGTACCCTGCCCTGAACTTTAGTCTGTTACTAGCCGGCCTCCGCCCAGTACCCTGCCCTGAACTTTAGTCATTGTTGCTATCCGGCCATTACCCGGTACTCAACCCTGCACCTTAGACTGTTGCCCTACATATGTAGTCATGTAACACTGGTCACTTTAATAATGTTTGCATACTGTTTTACCCACTTTATATGTATATACTGTTCTAGTAATGCCTCATCCTATATAACGTATTACATAATGTATTCAAGTCTCATCCTATATGACTACCGCTGTACACACCTGTTCTCTTCGTATACTATCCATACTGTCTATACACACCATTTTATATATATATTTTTATAATCTGGTGTCTGACGTTGCTCATTCTAATCATTTTTCTGGATTATTATTGTATTGTATTGGTATTATAGCTGCACTGTAGGAGCCGGAAACACAAGCATTTCGCTGCACCTGCGATAACGTCTGCAAGTCTGTGTACGCCACCGGTAAACTTCCACACGATTGGAGAGGAGGCTGAGAATGGAGAGAATGCACACAGAGAATAATTGACGTGGCGAATGGATGAAAGAAGGGGAGAAATAGGGAAGGAAGAGAGATGTGTGTGTGTGTGTGTGTGTGTGTGTGTGTGTGTGTGTGTGTGTGTGTGTGGCGTTGTCTGCGTGCTAGGGCGCCTGAGTTGTGTATGTCTGTGTGCGCACTTACTTGTGCGTGTGTGTGTGTCTCCAGTGTGAGCTCTCTGTGGCCTATCCAAATGGAAGAGCTCTATATTATTTATGTGTAGATAGAAATGGATGGGGAGCTATTTTATTTATTTATTTATTTGATATTATTTATTTATTAACAAAGACACTGTGTTTATTTATAGAT
>NC_092167.1:27772538-27780038 GCF_045791955.1 Oncorhynchus clarkii lewisi
GTCTCTCTCTCTCTCTCTGTGTCTCTCTCTCTCTCTCTGTCTCTCTCTGTCTCGCTCTCTGTGTCTCTCTCTCTGTGTCTGTCTCTGTCTCTCTCTCTCTCTGTCTCGCTCTCTGTGTCTCTCTCTCTGTGTCTGTCTCTGTCTCTCTCTGTCTGTCTCTCTCTCTCTGTCTCTCTCTCTCTGTCTCTCGCTCTCTCTGTCTCTCGCTCTCTCTGTCTCTCGCTCTCTGTGTATGTATCTCTCTCTCTCTCTCTCTCTCTCTGTGTCTCTCTCTCTCTGTCTGTCTCTCTTGAATACAGAGGTGAGAGTATGCGTGTGTTGGGGGGAGGAGGGTGTGGAGAGGATCTGGTCTTAATGTGTATTCAGATATCCGCTGTAGCATATCTGATTTCTCTTGGCTTGAGAGAGAGTGTGTGTGTGTGTGTGTTTCCATGTGTGTGTGTGTGTGTGTGTTACCTCAACGAGATCTTGTTTTTGAAGAACTCTAGTGTGACTCAGTGCCTATGTAGTCACTCTATCCAGTCACTGTCAAACACACAATGATATGTTGTCTCACACACCGCCCCGATATAGAAGTCGAGGTCAATTGTACTCAACACAGTGACGCGTCCTCAGACGCTGGTTCTACTTACAAAAACAACAGCGCCCACCGTGATCCACTGGACCGGACACTGACCATCGTCTTCACTGCCAGTGACTGGTACTTTTAATGTGGTAGATACGGTGTGGGTTTTTTTTCTCCCCGTGTTCGTTATAAAACCACAAGTCTCGACTCTGGTCAACCACGTATCAGTCAGTGTGGCATTGTGGGTACTATCTCGTTGCTGGTGTTTGGCATATTTACAATTGTTCTCACTATCTTCCTCTCTTGTTCTGTCATTTATTTTCTTTTTGGGGGGGGGGGGGTTCTCTCCATCCTCTCCTTTTTCTGTCTTCTCTCACTCCTCCCTCTTGATCCTCCTTATCCCCTCTTTTGCTATCTTTCTCCCTCTCTCCCCACCCCAGCTTCTCCCTTCTCCTCTCCACCCTCTCCGCGCTTGTCCTTCTGTGTGGGGTTAAGTTGGACATCTTCTTTTCCCTCTCCCCCGGGAACTTCTAGAAGCGGGAGTCAAAAGGGATCGATGTTAAGAGATAGTGGGAGGGTGAAGACGAGAAGAAAGAGAGAGAGAGGAAGAGATGGTGTGGACCGATGAGTAAGATGGGCTAATCTCCCTACGGAAGTCGCACAAAAGAGCTGACATCAATCAAGACATCTTTTAAAGTAGACGAGAGATGCGCCTGACTTCAAATGAATGCTCCCTTGGTGACGAGGCATCGCAAACACACACACACACACACACACACACACACACACACACACACACACACACACACACACACACCCCTCTTATCTCTTCTCTGCTCACACGTGTCATATGCAGGGTTGTTTTCGCCACTGTTACTGACTCCTACGTAAGCCATGGCTAGCCTTGCACAACACACAGACAAACGCACACAGCTCATTCGTAGACATTCAGACTATCGTTTTGTAGACTGGCTGTAGCTGTTTGTTTTCAGCAGAGGCACTCCTCTGCGTGTCACTTCAAATCCAAAGTTCTCTCCCTCTCACTCTATCTCTCTACATATCCCTTTCTCCCCCCTCTCTCTCTCTCTCTCTCTCTCTCTCTCTCTCTCTCTATCTCTCTCTATATCGCCCCCCCCCCCCCCCCCTCTCTCTCTCTTTTTCTCCCCCGCTCCAAGACAAACAGCAGTTCAGCCAGACTGGAGCGCCTCTCCCCTTCCAGGTCTAGAATTCCAGGTCTACTCTGGAGCCAGGGAATTTTTAAACCTCCTTTCTATCCCTCTCTCTGTCTTTCTCTCTCTCTTTCTTTCACTCTCACCCCCTCTGCCCCATATCGCTCTCTTTATTTCTCCCTCTCTTTCTCTCTCGCTCTCTCTCTCTTTCTTTCACTCTCACCCCCTCTGCCCCCATATCTCTCTTTATTTCTCTCTCTCTCTCCCTCCCTCTCTCTCTCTCTCTCTCTCTCTCTCTCTCTCTCTCTCTCTCTCTCTCTCTCTCTCTCACCCCCTCTGCCCCCATATCTCTCTCTATATTTCTCCCTCCCTTTCTCTCTCTCTCTCTCTCTCTCTCTCTCTCTCTCTCTCTCTCTCTCTTTCTTTCACTCTCACCCCCTCTTCCCCCATATCTCTCTCTTTATTTCTCTCTCTCTCTCTCTCTCTCTCTCTCTCTCTCTCTCTCTCTCTCTCTCTCTCACCCCCTCTGCCCCCATATCTCTCTCTATATTTCTCCCTCCCTTTCTCTCTCGCTCTCTCCCACGTCCATGTGCGTCAGGCTCTTTTATAGACAGGCCAACGGCAACAGTAGGCTACATACACAACTCAATATATCGTAGTCTCTCTCATTCTCTCTCTTTGTCCCTCTCAGCCTCCCAGCTGAATAGAGACTCACCCACATCTGTTTGAGAAGAGGTGGCAGAGAAAGGGGGAATGAGCAGAGAGGAGAGATGATAGAGGGGGAAGAGGAAGAGGGAGGGAGGGAGAGGAGAGCGGAGGTAGAGGAGTGTTGACTGTATTTTTCCAGATATGTTGCCGATGCTGGGGCTGAGGGATGGTGTGTGTGTGTGTGTGTGTGTGTGTGTGGTGAAAGTGGATCGCCGGTGGTTTATTCCTCTCCCTTCTCACGCAGTCCCTCACTTCCTCCCGACCTTCCTCAATCACTCCCTCCTTTTCTCTTTCCTCGAGCCCAGCTTTTCTCTCCCTCTTTCGCACACACACACACACACACACACTTGCCAACATAAGGAGCTGATCAACAGCAGAAAAATTACATCATTTCGTTAACCTGTGTGTGTGTGCGCGCACCAACATGCTCCACACAGCACACCCTCTACCAAGTTGCCGTTAAGCATCATACATTCCTCACCCTAACCATTTGAAGGTAAGAACAAATCACAAAACTGCCCTGAGACTGCTGTTCACCTGTAAATCCACCCTGTCCATCAGACCAAACTGATCCTAGATCAGCACCACCACCCTGTCCATCAATCTAATTCATTATGTTCTGAAAGACCAAACTGATCCTAGATCAGCATCACCACCCTGAGAAGCTTGATACACACAGCACCTGATCTACAAGTCAGATGGTGTCTTATTGGTCATGTACACGTGGTTAGCAGATGGTTATTGCGAGTGTAGCGAAGTGCTTGTCCAAACAAGAATACGATTAGATCCATATGACGTTCAGATCAGGGAGTCCTGCACTGTATGCTGGCTCCCTGTGTGGGGTTTATGTCTCGTGTCTGTGTCCTAGTTTCCTATAAAGATGGCTGAGGAACAGCCACAGACGCACAGTCTAGCCTGCTCCACATGCCTGAGTTGTCACCCAGAGGGGAGAGAGAGAGGGGGGGGGGGGGGGGGGGGAGAGAGAGAGAGGGAGGGAGAGGGAGAGAGGGGAGAGTGAGAGAGAGAAGGAAAGGGAGAGAGGGGAGAGAGAGGGAGATGGGGGAGAGGGAGAGAGGGGAGAGCGAGAGAGAGAAGGAAAGGGAGAGAGGGGAGAGAGAGGGAGATGGGGAGAGAGAGAGAGAGAGAGAGAGAGAAGGAAAGGGAGAGAGAGGGAGATGGGGAGAGAGAGAGAGAGAGAGAGAAATCACACACAGCCAGGCAGGAGAGGGGAGGAGCTCAAATGCAAAGCACATACAGACAGGCACAATGCAGGGGAATGGTAGAGTCACATTAAACCCTCTTCTCATGTCCACTTTTGCATATCATTTTCCCATCCACTTTACATGTTCTCTCTCTCTCTGTCTCTCTCTCTCTCTCTGTCTCCCTCTCTGTCTCTCTCTCTCTCTCCCTCTCAATTCAATTCAAGGGGCTTTATTGGCATGGGAAACATGTGTTAACATTGCCAAAGCAAGTGAGGTAGATAATATACAAAAGTGAAATAAACAATAAAAATTAACAGTAAACATTACACATACAGAAATTTCAAAACAATAAAGACATTACAAATGTCATATTATACATATATATATATATATATATATACAGTGTTGTAACAATGTACAAATGGTTAAAGAACACAAGGGAAAATAAATAAGCATAAATATGGGCTGTATTTACAATGGTGTTTGTTCTTCACTGGTTGCCCTTTTCTTGTGGCAACAGGTCACAAATCTTGCTGCTGTGATGGCACACTGTGGTATTTCCCCCAGTAGATATGGGAGTTTATCAAAATTGGATTTGTTTTCAAATTCTTTGTGAATCTGTGTAATCTGAGGGAAATATGTGTTTCTAATATGGTCATACATTGGGCAGTAGGTTAGGAAGTGCAGCTCAGTTTCCACCTCATTTTGTGGGCAGTGAGCACATAGCCTGTCTTCTCTTGAGAGCCAGGTCTGTCTACGGCGGCCTTTCTCAATAGCAAGGCTATGCTCACTAAGTCTGTACATAGTCAAAAGCTTTCCTTAAGTTTGGGTCAGTCACAGTGGACAGGTATTCTGCCACTGTGTACTCTCTGTTTAGGGCCAAATAGCATTCTAGTTTGCTCTGTTTTTTTGTTAATTCTTTCCAATGTGTCAAGTAATTATCTTTTTGTTTTCTCATGCTGTCCTGGGGCTCTGTGGGGTGTGTTTGTGAACAGAGCCCCAGGACCAGCTTGCTTAGGGGACTCTTCTCCAGGTTCATCTCTCTGTAGGTGATGGCTTTGTTATGGAAGGTAAGTCTTGGTTGGTGAGCGGACCCCAGACCTCACAACCGTAAAGGGCAATGGGCTCTATGACTGACTCAAGTATTTTTAGCCAGATCCTAATTAGTATGTTGAAATTTGTGTTCCTTTTGATGGCATAGAATGCCCTTCTTGCCTTGTCTCTCAGATCGTTCACAGCTTTGTGGAAGTTACCTGTGGCGCTGATGTTTAGGCCAAGGTATGTATAGTTTTTTGTGTGCTCTAGTGCAACAGTGTCTAGATGGAATTTGTATTTGTGGTCCTGGCGACTGGACCTTTTTTGGAACACCATTATTTTGGTCTTACTGAGATTTACTGTCAGGGCCCAGGTCTGACAGAATCTGTGCAGAAGATCTAGGTGCTGCTGTAGGCCCTCCTTGGTTGGTGACAGAAGCACCAGATCATCAGCAAACAGTAGACATTTGACTTCAGATTCTAGCAGGGTGAGGCCGGGTGCTGCAGACTTTTCTAGTGCCCTCGCCAATTCGTTGATATATATGTTGAAGAGGGTGGGGCTTAAGCTGCATCCCTGTCTCACCCCACGACCCCGTGTGAAGAAATGTGTGTATTTTTTGCCAATTTTAACCGCACACTTGTTGTTTGTGTACATTTTATAATGTTGTATGTTTTACCCCCAACACCACTTTCCATCAATTTGTATAGCAGACCCTCATGCCAAATTGAGTCAAAGGCTTTTTTTTAAATCAACAAAGCATGAGAAGACTTTGCCTTTGTTTTGGTTTGTTTGGTTGCCAATTAGGGTGAATACATGTTCTGTTGTACGGTAATTTGGTAAAAAGCCAATTTGACATTTGCTCAGTACATTGTTTTCGTTGAGGAAATGTACGAGTCTGCTGTTAATGATAATGCAGAGGATTTTCCCAAGGTTACTGTTGACGCATATTCCACGGTAGTTATTGGGGTCAAATTTGTCTCCACTTTTGTGGATTGGGGTGATCAGTCCTTGGTTCCAAATATTGGGGACGATGCCAGAGCTAAGGATGATGTTAAAGAGTTTTAGTATAGCCAATTGGAATTTGTTGTCTGTATATTTGATCATTTTATTAAGGATACCATCAACACCACAGGCCTTTTTGGGTTGGAGGGTTTTTATTTTGTCCTGTAACTCGTTCATGGTAATCCAGTGGGTTCTGGTAGTCTTTAATAGTTGATTCTAAGATTTGTATTTGATCATGTATATGTTTTTGCTCTTTATTCTTTGTTATAGAGCCAGAAAGATTGGAGAAGTGTTTTACCCATACATCTCTATTTTGGATAGATAATTCTTCGTGTTGTTGTTTGTTTACTGTTTTCCAATTTTCCCAGAAGTGGTTAGAATATATGGATTCTTCAATTACATTGAGCTGATTTCTAAAGTGATGTTCCTTCTTTTTCCGTAGTGTATTTCTGTATTGTTTTAGTGATTCACCATAGTGAAGGCGTAGACTCAGGTTTTCCGGGTCTCTATGTTTTTGGTTGGACAGGTTTCTCAATTTCTTTCTTAGATTTTTGCATTCTTCATCAAACCATTTGTCATTGTTTTTCATTTTCTTCGGGTTTTCTATTTGAGATTTTTAGATTTGATAGGGAAGCTGAGAGGTCAAATATACTGTTAAGATTTTCTACTGCCAAGTTTACACCTTCACTATTACAGTGGAACGTTTTACCCAGGAAATTGTCTAGAAGGGATTGAATTTGTTGTTGCCTAATTGTTTTTTGTTAGGTTTCCAAACTGCATTCCTTCCATCTATAGCATTTCTTAATGTTACTCAGTTCCTTTGGCTTTGATGCCTCGTGATTGGGTATTGCTCTGTTCAAGTAGACTGTGATTTTGCTGTGGTCTGATAGGGGTGTCAGTGGGCTGACCGGTTGAGGTCAGTGATAAAGTAGTCTACAGTACTACTGCCAAGAGATGAGCTATATGTGTACATACCATAGGAGTCCCCTCGAAGCCTACCATTGACTATGTACATACCCAGCGTGCGACAGAGTTGCAGGAGTTGTGACCCGTTTTTGTTTGTTATGTTGTCATAGTTGTGCCTAGGGGGGCATATGTGGGAGGGAATTCTCTCTCTCTCTCTCGCTCTCTCTCGCTCTCTTGCGCTCTCTCTCTCTCTCTCTCTCTCTCTCTCTCTCTCTCTCTTTCAATTTGCTTTATTGGCATGACGTAACAATGTACATATTGCCAAAGCTTATTTTGGATATTTACAATATAAAAATGAGAATCAAATTGTCAAGGGGACAACAGTAACAACAATAACCAAAGGTCTAAAAAACCATACATTCAACAATAACAATAAGCATACAGTAGAGTATATGTGCATGTTGATTGGTCTGTCAGACACTGTCCCCCATCTTATGTCAGGCAGCAATGTAGTGTGCTGCCAACCCACAGCTCTCTGCGTCCTCCCCCAACAGGACGGGTAGCCTGTCCTCATCAGAGAGGTCTTTGAAACCTTGAATAAGGGTTTCAAATTTGGGAAAATTACACTCTCTAATTGTTTTATATTTTTGACATTTTGGCAGGAAATGCAGCTCCGTCTCAGGTTCTGCTGTTGTGCAGTGGTTGCACAGCCTTTCCTCTACAGGGAGCCAGGTTCTGCTGTGGTGCAGTGGTTGCACAGCCTTTCCTCTACAGGGAGCCAGGTTCTGCTGTGGTGCAGTGGTTGCACAGCCTTTCCTCTACAGGGAGCCAGGTTCTGCTGTGGTGCAGTGGTTGCACAGCCTTTCCTCTACAGGGAGCCAGGTTCTGCTGTGGTGCAGTGGTTGCACAGCCT
>NC_092167.1:27782538-27847538 GCF_045791955.1 Oncorhynchus clarkii lewisi
AGAGGGAGCAAGGGAGAGGAGCGAGGGAGAGGGGAGCAAGGGAGAGGAGCGAGGGAGAGGGGAGCGAGGGAGAGGAGAGAGGGGAGCGAGGGAGAGGAGAGAGGGAGCGAGGTCAGAGAGCTCATTTAGAACTAGCTCTTCTGACGGCTGCTGCTCATGCATATTTAATGAGCGCTAACACACACACACACACACACACACTCAGAGGGCCAAGGTCTGTGTCTGTTCAGAAGAATCGCTACAGCAATGATCTTGAGCAATCTCTCCCTGTGGCCTCTTGTTCTTTTTCAAATCTCTCCCTCTCTCTCTCTCCCCCCCTCCCTCTCTTTCTCCCTCTCTCTCTCTTTCTCCCTCTCCCTCTCCCGCTCCCCCTCCTCTCTCTCTTTTTCTCCCGCTCCCCCTCCTCTCTCTCTCTTTCTCCTGCTCCCCCCCCTCTCTCTCTTTCTCCTGCCCCCCCCCCCCCCCCTCTCTCTTTCTCCTGCTCCCTCCCTCCCTCTCTTTCTCTCTCCTGTCTCGTGGTAAACTGCAGCACTGAGCAGTAAAAACACTCATAACCAGTGTGGTAGTAGATAGCCTACCAAGACTGACAGTGAGAGGAGGGAGAAGGAGAGATCATTGAATGAGTGTAGACAAATACAATTAAATAGAGACAGAGGGAGAGAGAGAGATTCCCTCTTTTCTTTGTGTGCGTTTTACTGGCTAGACTGACAGGGAGAGGAGATAAAGAGAGCCAGAGAGGTTTGAATGAGTGTATCGATAGAATAGAGAGAGAGAGAGTATGTGAGCTAACTATGGGGAAGCCTTAAACTGACCTTTTGGGTAACACACACACACACACACACACTAACAGAGTTGCAGGGCATGTTGCTGTGAGTGCATTAGAGAGGGGCTCTCCCCTGAGGTAAGAGGACAAGAGTCACTCAGAGGACAATAGTGTGTGTGTGTGTGTGTGTGTGTATTGCTGTCTGTTCTTTTTTAATTCCTTTTCCTCTCATCCCCTCTCCCTTATTCTTTATTTATCTCACACTAACATCTCTCTCTCCGTACGTATGGGCGAGATGGCGAAGCCATAGCTACGTGTGTGTGTGTGTGTGTTCGGTGTTCGGGAGCTGTACGGGGAGTTGACTATCCTGAACACCAGCCCTGTGTCTGTGCCTGTGTGTCTGTTCCTTCTTTCTTTCCGCTTGCATTTTGTTTCTACATATTGATGTGTACATTTTCTGTGAAAGAGACCTTGGTCTCAGCATGACCCCCTGATGAAGTAAAGGTTCAACAAATTCAATGGCGTTCCATTTAGTTTAAATATGGCTCTTGTATTGACAGGTATATTCTCTACGTTCAGTGAATACTAAAGGTAAACATGGTTATTTTATTAATTTCTATTTAAGGCAAGTCAGTTAAGAACAAATTCTAATTTTCAAATGACGGCCGAGGAACGGTGGGTTAACTGCCTTGTTCAGGGGCAGAACGACAGATTTGTACCCTGTCAGCTCGGGGGATTCGATCTAGCAACCTTTCGGTTACTGGCCCAACGCTCTAACCACTAGGCTACTGTGTATGCTATGTGGCGTCATGCATGTGACATTGAGTGAGACGTGTGGATGGTGCACTGGACTTCTAATCCAAAGGTTGTGGGTTCGTGTCCCACCGGAGTCGCATCCCCCGAGTGGCGCAGCGGTCTTAAGTCAGTGCGTCTCAGTGCTAGAGGCGTCCCTACCGACCCCGGTTCGATTCCAGGCTGTATCACAACCCCGGCCGCGATTGGGAGCCCCATAGGGCGGCGCACAATTGGACCAGCGTCGTCCGGGTTAGGGTTTGGCCGTCAGTGTAAACAAGAATTTATTAACTGACTTGCCTGGTTAAATAAAAGGTTAAATAAAATAAATGAAAAAATGAGTGTAATATCTAGGTGACAATGCTTTGTGTGTGTAGAGAATCCCATGAACTCAATCTATACAGCCGTCACATCATTACACGAGTTAGTAATAGTACTTAATATGTGTAGTACGATAGGCCTGAATCATAGGTTCTGGACTATAGGCATCATGCGATTGTGAGTAATATGGGTAAGGTATAATAATGCTGTATGTGTGGATAGTATAGTGTTGTCATGTTTTCTAGTATATACACTGAGGTGACCAAACATTAGGAACACCTTCCTAATATTGAGTTGCACTCCCTCCCCCCTCCGTTCAATAGGGATGCTGGTCCTTGTTGACGCCAATGCTTCCCACGGTAGTGTCAAGTTGGCTGGATGTCCTTTGGGTGGTGGACCATTGTTTATACACGCGGGGAACTGTTCAGCGGGAAAAACCCAGCAGCGTTGCAGTTCTTGACATAAACCGGTGCGCCTGGCACCTACTACCATACCTCGTTCAAAGGCACTTCCAATTTTTTTGTCTTTCCCAATCACCCTCTGAATGGCACGCACACAATCCATGTCTCAAGGCTTAAAAATCCTTCCTTAACCCGTCTCCTCCCCTTCGTCAAGCATAGCTTTCTCCTGGATTCACCTTGTCAGTCTATGTCATGGAAAGACCAGGTGTTCCTAATGTTTTGTATGTTAGGTCCCGTTTTTTTTGGTGATAGTTGCAGGACAAAGTGCTTGATTTTGCTGCAGCAATTCAGACTTCTTTTTTTGGTGGCAATTTGCAATGATTTTCCCGAAAATGAGCTGACTGGGGATTGGCACTTATTTGAACCATTTTATGCGGTAAACGTGTGGTGATTGGTTAAAATTGCGTGCCCTCTTTTTTTGGGGGGCAGTCAGGTGATCGGACAGCGGGGACTGACTATAAATTAATGTGGTTTATAACCACTTATAACCACTTATAGTGAGTGACGTGGTTATGACAGCGGTGCATGCGTGTTATAGCAATTTCTAGGATCCCATTGACTCCTGTAATCTTAAGGCATGATGTATCTCATTAGTGCATGGACCTCCACTCAAGTCTCGACATTATTTGAAATATGCCCTTTCATACCCTCACTGTGTGTGTGTGTGTGTGTCTCAGTGCACTAATGGTATTTGACAGGCAGAGGGGCTGAGTGAGGTGGCTGGCTGGCAGGGGGCCTGGAACTAGGTCAGGACACAAACACATACATGGGGGAAGAGCCCTGGGGCACGTAAACGAACACACATATGCACGGAAACACACACACACATGCTCACACGCATGCACTAGGCTTTTGCGGTTTTCAGATTGTCATACCTTCATACCGGCCTTGTGCCATCCTGGGATATTTGATAATACCAGCACTGAACACAAGGGGGGCTATTTTCAAACCCGACAGAGCCTCTGTCATCTGCAGGTTAGCAATGCTAACAAGTACATGTACATTTCCATGGCAAATGCTAGCTAAATGCTAACAAGTGCTTGCGAACATTTTATACAGTCTCTGACATAAACTTTTTGTAAGACAGACATCCCATCTCATAAAGTTATACAAGTAACAAAAAAAATGCTACTCACAGTTAACTGCACTCACCAAACAAATGTCAGACAGCAAGGCTCTTGATTTAGGAGGAGATTTTTATGCTGTTACCAAGAGAACCTTGGTTTTGCAAGAAGCTAACCCCTTAGCTAGCTAACAAGCTACTACGTTAGCAAACGAAATGCACAACTGCCGAGGATCTAGCACGTTTCAGACAAGTCAACTCAATAGTTATAAGATGTCTAGCTGGCAAACATTAAGTTGTTGAATTCTGGTCGGCTGCCGCGTGCTGTGCAAACATGAGTGAAAAGCTCCGGTCTCTCTCGTTGTGTATGTGAACCTTTTAATAACAACACGTGACTGAGGACTACCCCGTCGTTGTGTATGTGTACCTTTTAATAACAACACGTGACTGAGGACTACCCCGTCGTTGTGTATGTGAACCTTTTAATAACACCACGTGACTGAGGACTACCCCGTCGTTGTGTATGTATACCTTTTAATAACAACACGTGACTGAGGACTACCCCGTCGTTGTGTATGTGTACCTTTTAATAACAACACGTGACTGAGGACTACCCCGTCGTTGTGTATGTGTACCTTTTAATAACAACACGTGACTGAGGACTACCCCGTCGTTGTGTATGTGAACCTTTTAATAACACCACGTGACTGAGGACTACCTCGTCGTTGTGTATGTGTACCTTTTAATAACAACACGTGACTGAGGACTACCCCGTCGTTGTGTATGTGTACCTTTTAATAACAACACGTGACTGAGGACTACCCCGTCGTTGTGTATGTGTACCTTTTAATAACAACACGTGACTGAGGACTACCCCGTCGTTGTGTATGTGAACCTTTTAATAACACCACGTGACTGAGGACTACCCCGTCGTTGTGTATGTGTACCTTTTAATAACAACACGTGACTGAGGACTACCCCGTCGTTGTGTATGTGTACCTTTTAATAACAACACGTGACTGAGGACTACCCCGTCGTTGTGTATGTGTACCTTTTAATAACAACACGTGACTGAGGACTACCCGGAAAGGTTCTTGTCAAATAAGGTGGCAGGTGAAATGAATACGATCAGCAGTATTGACGGTGTTGGAAAAACCATCCCATGGCTATTTCCCGTTTATATGGTATTTTCAGCCCAAGTCTAACATGCACAACTATTTGATACAGAGCATTTTGACAGTGCTTCTTTTAGAAAACCAGCGATATGTGTCTACAAGCAGTTGTAGCTACAGACACGCATGTCTGTCTTTGTCTGTTTCAGTGTGTTTGTGGAATCCCATGTGTTTTCTATGCACCTGCGTACTGTGTGCATGCAAGTGTGTGTTTGTGAGCACGTGTGTGTGTGTGTGTGTGTGTGTGTGTGTGTGTGTCTATCCCTCGCTCTCCTCCCCTTTCTGACAGACAATGGTGTGTGTGTGTGTGTGCACACTGTGTGTGCGTGCGCACTGGGGTGGAAGGAAGGCAGGGGTTGTACAAAGGACAAAGCACTCCCCAGACATTGAGAACACATGATACACTTCACACACACACATGCTCACACACAAGATCAGAAATACAAAACATTCTGGATATTACCCCTTAGCTTCTGGAGGAAGTAATCTGATACACACGCCAGACACACACTCACACACCTACACTCTCTCACAAAGGCACGTTTGCACTTTCAGGAAGTTTACCTGCTTAATAAATCCTCAAATCCCACCACTTCATACACACTATTAGCTTACTCACACCAACTTTCCCACTGTCTACTCTACACACACAGTGCCTGTCACACATACAGTAGCTATTCATCTACACACGCGATTCCATCTGAAACATACACATCACACACAATGCATCACACACACTGACAGCCCCCCTGATCCACAGCTAAATAAGTCCGGGCTGGCCAAACAAGAGTGTATGGTTATTGTAACCTGAAGCCAGTGATGTGTGTGTGTGTGTTTAGCAACAGAGGAAAATGGCAGGACAAACAGTGGCACAGGCTGGCCAAACAGGAGTGTGTGTATTGTAACTGAAGCCAGTGGTGTGTGTGTGTGTCCGTAAATGTTATCTACCCTGGCATCTCTGGGTTACAGACTAAGAAACATCAGACAGATAGAAGAGACGGGGGAGGGGAGGAGAGGATGTCTGTAATATTTGGGGTTAAGTCAGGGGGAAAGTGGGGGTGTGAGAGGAGAGGAGAGGAGGAGTGTTCTGTCCTTCACACGCCTCTCTGATGACATCACAGGTCAGGGAGGAGCTTCAGTGACCCTGAGAGTTCTGATTGTGTCACGAGGAGTGGCCAGAGTAGGTCAGAGGAAATGGGCGTTACAGCCTCGAGGCCATCCGTGATGTCACTTATGACGCCAGCTTAAGTCAGACCCCAGTTGTCCCACAGTACAGTACTGTTATTGATGTGTGTGTGTGTGTGTGTGTGTTCCGCTTACCCCCTAGGCAGACCTAGAAGATAATTGGAGACATGTGATTGGTCAATCTTCTAGGAGTCCCGGCCTTATGACACACTAGCAGGTTAGTGTGCGTCAAATACGCCCGACCCAGACGGGATTGGTTGCCCAGTCCACCTATCTCATCTTCAAGGAGACCACTCAGGGGGTTAAGGTCCGAGTCACTCAGGCCTGGGTTACCTAGGTTACTGTCACTGTGACTACCATCACCAAAACATACTGTGTCAGCTTGGTAGTGAACCCAAGGAACTTTTGAGTACCTCAGTTTTGTGTGCATGTGTGTGTGTGAGAGACTTATTGGAAAGAATTAGATAGAAGAAGGTAGAGAATGAGACTTGAAAGGAAAAGAGGCAGAGAGGCAGAGTGTGTGTGAAAGAGGTAGAGGAAAGAGTGAATGGAGAGAGTGCAGAGAGGAGGGTGGAGTGAGAGAGAGAGCGAGTGAAAGGGAGACGAAGAAAAGAGAGAACAGCTGCTCACTGTGGTCACAGGGCTGCAGGTGGGATGAGGGGGCAGATAGAGAGAGGAGAGAGAGAGAGAGAGAGAGGAGAGGAGAGGGGGGGGCAGTCAAACAAAAGGCACTCAGTTCGGCTGTCTTGTCCTCCCCCTCTCCTCCTCCACTAGGCACAGGCTGCATCCCTCTCTCGTTTCTCCTCTCTCCGCGTTGAGCTAGACGAGCCCTGACACCAGCAGAAGAGAAGAAGGGAGCAGAGCAGGACAGAAATGGAAAGAGTGAGAGTCTTGGCTGTACCGTATTGGACAAATGCTAACAGGAGACAACTGGACTAAGCAGAAAAAGAGACTGAGGTATTGGTGTACTGGCTGAACAGTTTGTGCAGGACTCCATATTGGTCCAATGCCAGTAGGCCGACAACACGACACCTCGACTAAACAGAGGAAGAGAAACGGGGAGATGGATGTACTGAACATTTTGGACAGTACGTCAGTCAGTCTTGAAACAAAGCTACAACATGACTGTTCATTTTCATCTCTCACACACACACAAATGCGCATGCAGACACACACACGCACGCAGACACACACACGCACGCGTGCATGCAGACACGCGCACGCAGACACACGCGCGCATGCAGACACACACACACACACACGCACGCAGACACACACACACGCACGCAGACACACACACGCGCGCGCATGCAGACACACACATGCGCATGCAGACACACACACATGTGCGCACGCAGACAGACTCCAGGTTGATGAGACTGATGTTATAGCTTTATCCCAGGAGGAAAGGGAGAATCGGGTGAGGTCATTGTTCTACTCCGCTCTGCTTCGTACATGACCTTATCCCAGTCCCACTCCCAGTCCCACTCCCAGTCCCAGTCCCACTCCTAGTCCCACTCCCACTCCCAGTCCCACTCCCTGTCCCACTCCCTGTCCCACTCCCTGTCCCACTCCCTGTCCCACTCCCAGTCCCACTCCCTGTCCCACTCCCTGTCCCACTCCCTGTCCCACTCCTAGTCCCACTCCCAGTCCCACTCCCAGTCCCAGACCCTGTCCCACTCCCAGTCCCACTCCCTGTCCCACTCCCAGTCCCAGTCCTACACAGTGGAGTCAGGCAGCAGACACTGACCGGAGGGAGGTTAGAGGTTGATTTAGAATGACCGAGAACAGATATTTTCCCCTATATGTTCCCTGGTTGGTCTGCAGCCATGCTGTAGACTGGACTACACTACAGTCTGTTTTGTCTAGCAGCCATGCTGTAGACTGGACTACACTGCAGTCTGTTTTGTCTAGCAGCCATGCTGTAGACTGGACTACACTACAGTCTGTTTTGTCTAGCAGCCATGCTGTAGACTGGACTACACTACAGTCTGTTTTGTCTAGCAGCCATGCTGTAGACTGGACTACACTGCAGTCTGTTTTGTCTTTCAGCCATGCTGTAGACTGGGCTACACTACAGTCTGTTTTGTCTTTCAGCCATGCTGTAGACTAGACTACACTGCAGTCTGTTTTGTCTAGCAGCCATGCTGTAGACTGGACTACACTGCAGTCTGTTTTGTCTAGCAGCCATGCTGTAGACTGGACTACACTGCAGTCTGTTTTGTCTAGCAGCCATGCTGTAGACTGGACTACACTGCAGTCTGTTTTGTCTAGCAGCCATACTGTAGACTGGACTACACTGCAGTCTGTTTTGTCTAGCAGCCATGCTGTAGACTGGACTACACTGCAGTCTGTTTTGTCTAGCAGCCATGCTGTAGACTGGACGACACTACAGTCTGTTTTGTCTTTCAGCCATACTGTAGACTGGACTACACTGCAGTCTGTTTTGTCTTTCAGCCATACTGTAGACTGGACTACACTGCAGTCTGTTTTGTCTTTCAGCCATGCTGTATACTGGACTACACTACAGTCTGTTTTGTCTAGCAGCCATGCTGTAGACTAGACTACACTACAGTCTGTTTTGTCTAGCAGCCATGCTGTAGACTGGACTACACTACAGTCTGTTTTGTCTTTCAGCCATACTGTAGGCTGGACTACACTGCAGTCTGTTTTGTCTTTCAGCCATACTGTATACTGGACTACACTACAGTCTGTTTTGTCTTTCAGCCATGCTGTAGACTAGACTACACTACAGTCTGTTTTGTCTAGCAGCCATACTGTAGACTGGACTACACTGCAGTCTGTTTTGTCTAGCAGCCATACTGTATACTGGACTACACTACAGTCTGTTTTGTCTTTCAGCCATGCTGTAGACTGGACTACACTACAGTCTGTTTTGTCTAGCAGCCATACTGTAGACTGGACTACACTGCAGTCTGTTTTGTCTTTCAGCCATACTGTATACTGGACTACACTACAGTCTGTTTTGTCTAGCAGCCATGCTGTAGACTGGACTACACTGCAGTCTGTTTTGTCTAGCAGCCATGCTGTAGACTGGACTACACTACAGTCTGTTTTGTCTAGCAGCCATACTGTAGACTGGACTACACTACAGTCTGTTTTGTCTAGCAGCCATGCTGTAGACTGGACTACACTACAGTCTGTTTTGTCTAGCAGCCATACTGTAGACTGGACTACACTACAGTCTGTTTTGTCTTTCAGCCATGCTGTAGACTGGACTACACTACAGTCTGTTTTGTCTAGCAGCCATGCTGTAGACTGGACTACACTGCAGTCTGTTTTGTCTAGCAGCCATGCTGTAGACTGGACTACACTACAGTCTGTTTTGTCTAGCAGCCATGCTGTAGACTGGACTACACTGCAGTCTGTTTTGTCTAGCAGCCATGCTGTAGACTGGACTACACTACAGTCTGTTTTGTCTTTCAGCCATACTGTAGACTGGACTACACTACAGTCTGTTTTGTCTAGCAGCCATGCTGTAGACTGGACTACACTACAGTCTGTTTTGTCTTTCAGCCATACTGTAGACTGGACTACACTACAGTCTGTTTTGTCTAGCAGCCATGCTGTAGACTGGACTACACTACAGTCTGTTTTGTCTAGCAGCCATGCTGTAGACTGGACTACACTACAGTCTGTTTTGTCTAGCAGCCATGCTGTAGACTGGACTACACTATTTCCACTCTAGCAAAGTTGAGCCACTTGCAAAATGCACTCATTCAAAACAACGTCTGTGATCTCCTTCTCGCTAGCTGCTATTCTGTATTTTATTCAAGCGGATAAGGCGGTGACGGACTTCCTCTACGTCAAACTGACCTTACGTTACGTTACAGGCGTGTTAAGCCGGAACGCTTCGAAGAATCGTGGCAGGCAACCCGGATGTCCAGAGAGTCGTCACTCACTGTCACATCAGATGAATGTAGACACAGGGTTGTAGGTTAACTGGCCCGGAGGGAGATTAAGAGGAGGGGGTGAGAAAACGTGGGAGACAAATGATATGGAGACTAGGTTGGAAATGAACTGAGGCGCGGAGGATTAAACGAGTGGGGGGAATATGCAGCGATAACTTTGCGAGTTTGTAAATGATTCCAGCTTTCTTGGGCAACTAGGCTAGGACGTGATAGACATTTTGACATCAACAATACGTACCAGTTACACCAGCAGCGAAGGAATAATTTGTATCCCTCTTCTCGTTCTCACCCTCTCTGTCGGGGACACCTTTTGTCTTTGTCACTGAGTATTTCTTTCTCACTCTCTCTCCCGCTCTCGTTGCTAGTACATTTCTGTTAGCTGTGGTTGATACAGTATACAGTACACCCCCCCCCACACACACTCCTCCCCCCTTTCACCCGCTCTGCTTCAACGGCATGAATGGAGTCCATTATGGAAGACGGGATTTTCCTACGTCGCCAAGGCAACCTGTAGAACCCCCGTATTATGGGCTGTCCCTCCCTAACCTACAGGTCGCTGTGGAGTGGGGGAGAGAGATAAAGAGTGAGAGAGGGAATAAGACACAACGACAGAGCAAACGAGAGAGAGAGAGCAAGAGAAAGCGTCAGACACAGAAAGAGGGAGAGTAAAAGGGGGAGAGCGGCAGAGTGAAAGAGAGAGCGTCTTTCTGTCCAGAAGGAAAGCGTAGACAATATGCTTATCATCAGAGCAAGACATACAGGAGGAGGGAGAGAACGAGAGAGCGAGAGAGAGGGACTTCCTATAGTGTGCAATTTGGCCCTGTCAGGACAAAGACTCACTCATACACTATAGTTCTGCAGTACACACTACTGTAGATGTAATGACACTATAACACTATTATAACACCCACATGACATTACATTTTTTTCTTTATTTAACCAGGCAAGTCAGTTAAGAACAAATTCTTATTTTCAATGACGGCCTAGGAACGGTGGGTTTACTGCCTTGTTCAGGGGTAGAACGACAGATTTTTACCTTGTCAGCTCGGGGATTGGATCCAGCAACTTTTCGGTTACTGGCCCAACGCTTTAAACTTGGCTACCTGCCCGCCCCAAATTACTACTGCATACACTCATTTAGTATGACCGTATATCCTGTACAGTGTCCCATCAGTTTTTCCTGACCCTGTGACCTGACCAAGAATAACTCTCACATGTGCTCATATAATATTACGCCAGTCATATACTGGTGTGTGTGTCCTTGAAGCGAATGTTGCAATGTTTTGAGAGAGTAACTAAGAGAGAGAGAGTAACTAAGAAAGAGAGAGAGTAACTAAGAGAGAGAGAGTAACTAAGAGAGAGAGAGTAACTAAGAGAGAGAGAGTAACTAAGAAAGAGAGAGAGTAACTAAGAAAGAGAGAGAGTAACTAAGAGAGAGAGAGTAACTAAGAGAGAGAGAGTAACTAAGAGAGAGAGAGTAACTAAGAAAGAGAGTAACCAAGTTCATATGATTCACTTGCTGTGGGTGTGTGTGCTCACCTAACTGTGTGTGTGTGTTGCTGCAGAAGGCAGCAGTTCAACTCTACAGAGCTTTGGCCTTCTATCCGTTAATCTGTGACACTGTAGCTCTCTCCTTTCTCTCCTTCTCTCTCACTGCCTCTCACCCTCTATCTCTCTCTGTCTCCCTCCTTCCCTCTCTGTATCCCTCCTTCCCTCTCTGTCTCCCTCCTTCCCTCTCCCTCTGTCTCCCTCTGTCTCGATCCTTCCCTCTGTCTCCCTCCTTCCCTCTGTCTCCCTCTGTCTCCCTCCTTCCCTCTCCCTCTGTCTCCCACCTTCCCTCTCCGTCTCCCTCCTTACTCCTTCCCTTCCACCCTCTTTACCTCCTTAAAAATCCCATTGATTTTATTACAGCAACAATGAGTCTGCTGTGGCCACGTAATCCACCCATTAAACCATTGCTGGAGGAGGGAGGGAGAGAGGGAGGGAGGGAAGAAAGAGAGGAAGTCTGCTTCCTTTATGTGTCTCTAACGCCAGCGGGTCTGTCCTGAGGGAGAGGCTTACTGTTAAACATGCGCGTTAAAAAAGTCCCTAACCACTGTGTTCCACAGACTGGATGGCACTTTGTGAAGCTGGCACTAGGAAAACATGTATATTTTAGATATGAAATGGGCCATGGTTGAGTGGAGATAGGGCATTGCAAATAAATATGTAAGAAGTGTAGTCAGATAGATTATACATTGGTTTATAAAACCCTGTTTTTCTCTTTCGAGAAACAATTCTGGTGCCCATCAATCTACCCCTCCGCCCCCCCCCCTTCCCTCCCTCCCTTCTTTCATATTGTCTGTTGTTCTTCATTCAGCCCTTTACACGCATTGATTCTTCCCTCGCAGCTGACAAGTGTTAAATGAATACAGTGTCTGTTCTCTCTATCCATCGCTCTTCTTCTTCTCTCCGTCTCTCTGTGCTGCTTTATATTTCCAATCTCTCCGTCGTTCCTACATTCCCCCTCTTCTTTCCGTTTCCCCTGATTTTCTCGTCTCGTTTTCGTTCTTCTTTCTTTTTCATTTTACTTCTCCTTGCCCTCCCTCCCTTCCTCTACGGGGGGTTATTCCGTCCCTTTTTCTACAAGAGAGTACTATTTTAAACATGTTTCACTTGCACCGAGGGACAAATAGTGCTGGCTCCTGTCTCTTATCAGACTCTCTCTACTTATTCTTTGAGAGGGAGGGGGAACAAAAATCCTTAAAGAAACATCAGGCATAAAGGACAAAACAGAAGAAAAGAAAGGAGCGAGAGAGAGAAAAAAAGTGGTGTTTATGTGTGTTGATGTGTTAGCTAGCTAGTGACTCACTCCCAGTGTGTGACGCAGCTGGGTCAGTCCAGTGAGACTAGCGCCGATGCAGATTTAGCCCTAGCCTCCAGCTGCTTAGTATATATAGCCACAATGTGTTCTCCCGTTAACTAATTAATGAAGCTAACTACGCTAACACTAGGTACATGTATACGCCATTGATTTATTCATGAAGCTAAGCTAACTACGCTAACACTAGGTACATGTATACGCCATTGATTTATTCATGAAGCTAAGCTAACTACGCTAACACTAGGTACATGCATACGCCATTGATTTATTCATGAAGCTAAGCTAACTACGCTAACACTAGGTACATGTATCCATTGATTTATTCATGAAGCTTGGCTAACTATGCTAAGACTAAGTGCATGTATACCCCATTGACTTATTCATGAGTTAGGCTAAGTTAGCAAGTGGCATGTATGTTACTGTAGTTAAATGTGTTATTTCATTAGCATATTTATGAAGCTAGGCTAGCTAGGCTAGTGCTCAACTTAATACTCCTCTCATCTTCTTCCTGGGAGTTCAATGACGTTCGTTGAGCGGCGAGAAGAACGATTCAGACCTCAGGGAGTGTGTGGGTGTCCTCACAAGCATAATAAAACAAGGAACTTCGGTCCCCACAAGAAAAAAAAACAATTTTAGCCTTAGGGGTTAGGTTTAGGGTATGCTGAGTTTTCTATAGTAAACAGGTTTGAGAGAAAGAGAATGTAACAAAACAAGTTAAAAAAAACAATGCTGTGAAACAGATACCACAGTGTCACAAACACACACATAGACAAACACACACACACACACACACTGAGAAAGGAAACAGAGAAGTTGTGCCGTTAGCAAAAGGTCAACAACAGCCTTCAGGAGGAGAAGATATAACATGACAACACTCATTATAGAGAGAGAGATAGAAGAAGGGAGACAGAGAGAGGGGGACAAGGAGAGAGAGGGAGACAAGGAGAGAGAGAGAGAGAGAGAGAGGCCTACAGGCACTCAGAAAACCAGTCAGAGCACAGCTCAGCAGTGATAGTAATTGGCTGTGATGATCTAGTCCAGTGGTTCCCAAACTATAGGGGGCTCAGTCTTACTCTTGAAAGTTGTAGTAGTGCACAAGGTGCAATTTTGAAATTGGGTAGTGCATCATCAGTTCGTGTCAGCTAACTTTATTTGATTTAGTTTTTTTAGCCCATAGATATTGTTGTAATTTTGTCACTCAAATATCACATGAATACACATTAGACATGGCAAAATGTAAAGAATTGCAAGAAAATGTGCTTTAAAACGGCTACATTTTCTTTGTACCCCATGAAAGAAATGTGTAGAATTGTAAGAAATAAGCTTGAAACCTGCAAAATTCTCTCCACCAACAAGAGGGGTGTGAACAGTGCTTGTGCCCATAGAAATAGATGTTGCGTGTGCACAAGGGGGGCGTGGGATGTTCCCCAATGCTGGAAGGGGGGCTGAACAAGTTTGGGAACCCCTAATCTAGTCTAATGTGTTCTATACTCATCTATTCAAATCTTTTATACGTCTATGTGCTCCAGATGGAATAGAGTGTGTCTAGTGAACCAGAATCAAATCGTTAATTCTAAACGGGAGTCACACCTGTTCTCTTTGAATGCTCTTATGAGATTTGGTTCCCACTAGACTCAGATTCTACTAGCTATATGCTCCAGATAGAATAGAGTGAGTCTAGTGAACCAGAGTCAGGACAGACTACTGAAAATCCCCTTGCTTGTTTCATAACAATGATTAGTGACTAGACAGAGAGAGAGAGAGACAAAGTTAGCCCAGTGGAAACAAGGTCAGCTCTTTAAAACTGCCCTATGTAGTATGACAGTGTTACGTACACACACACACACACACACTCTAACCCCTGTCACTAAGTAAGCTATGACATAACAGCCTTGGTCTAACTTGGACTCTGTCATAGCCTGACGAATGGAGGACGGTGTTGTGACATAAACTGCCTTCCCGGAACGACTGGCGTCCTGTAGTGTAATGACTGAAAACGCCGCCCCCTCTTTTCCTCTCTTCCTGATCACTCCAGAAGAGCTGGGCTCATATTCATGAGCCGTGTCAGAGTAGAAGTGCTGATCTAGGATTAGTTTGACCTTTTCCTTCATAATGAATTTGATTATTATGGACAGGGGGTACCTGATCCTAGATCAGCACAAGGGCTGGGACCTCATGATAGTATATACAGTGCATTCGGAAACTATTCAGACCCCTTGACATTTTCCACATTTTGTTACATTACAGCCTTATTCTGAAATGGATTAAATCATTTTTTTTCTCACCAATCTACACACAATAGCCCATAATGACGAAGCAAAAACTGATATCACATTTACATAAGTATTCAGACCCTTTACTCAGTATTTTGTTGAAGCACCTTTGGAAGTGATTACAGCCTCAAGTCTTCTTGAGTATGATGCTACAAGCTTGGCACACCTGTATTTGGGGAGTTTCTCCCATTCTTCTCTGCAGATCCTCTCAAGCTCTGTCAGGTTGGTTGGGGAGCGTCGCTGCACAGCTATTTTCAGTTCTCTCCAGAGATGTTCGATCAGGTTCAAGTCCGGGCTCTGGCTAGGACACTCAAGGACATTCAGAGTCCCGAAGCCACTCCTGCGCTGTCTTGGCTGTGTGCTTAGGGTCATTGTCCTCATCCCAGTCTGAGGTCCTGAGCGCTCTGGAGCAGGTTTTCATCAAGGATCTCTCTGTATGATGTGATGCTTGGCATTCAGACCAGATAGTTCAATCTTGGTTTCATCAGACCAGAGAATCTTGTTTCTCGTGGTCTTAAGAGTCCTTTAGGGGCCTTATGGCAAACTCCAAGCAGGCTGTCTTGTGCTTTTTACTGAGGGTGGCTTCTGTCTGGCCACTCTACCATAAAGGCCTGATTGGTGGAGTGCTGCAGAGATGGTTGTCCTTCTGGAAGGTTCTCCCATCTCCCCAGAGTTAGCAACAGATCTGTTCTGTCAGAGTGACCATCTGGTTTTTAGTCACCTTCCTGACCAAGAACCTTCTCCCCCGATTGCTCAGTTTGGCTTGGCAGGCCAGCTCTAGGAAGAGTCTTGGTGGTTCCAAACTTCTACCATTTAAGAATGATGGAGGCCACTGTGTTCTTGGGGACCTTCAATGCTGCAGAAATGTTTTGGTACCTTTCCCCAGATCTGTGCTTTGACACAATCCTGTCTCTGAGGTCTACGGATAATTTCTTCGACCTGATGGCTTGGTTTTTGCTCTGACATGCGCTGTCAACTGTGGGACCTTTATATAGACAGGTGTGTGCCTTTCCAAATCATGTCCAGTCAATTGAATATTTTTTTGAACCTTTATTTAACTAGGCAAGTCATTTAGGAACAAATTCTTATTTACAATGACGGCCTAGGAACAGTGGGTTAACTGCCTTGTTCAGGGGCAAAACGACAGATTTTTACCTTGTCAGCTTGTGGATTCGATATAGCAACCTTTCGGTTAACGCTCTAACCACTTGGCTCTGGCTGGGCCACTCAATTTACCACAGGTGAACTCCAATCAAGTTGTAGAAATAACTCAAGGATGATAAATGGAAACAGGATGCACCTGAGCTCAATGTCGAGTCTCATAGCAAAGGGTCTGAATACTTATGTAAATAAGGTATTTAAGTTTATTTTTAAGGTATTTGCAAAAATGTTTTTGCTTTGTCGTTATGGGATATTGTGTATAGATTGAGGGAGAAAAACAATTTAATCAATTTTGAATAAGGCTGTAACGTTACAAAATGTGGAAAAAGTCAAGGGGTCTGAATACTTTTTGAATGCACTGTAATCACGATACTTAGGTGCCAATACGATATGAGTTGCGATTCTCACCATTCTATATGTGTTGATTTTATTGCGATTCGATGTTCCAACTATTTTGCAATGAACACTCAGGGAGATAAAGGTGTAGATTCACGCGCAGAGTGTGGCAGGTGTTTCTTTCGCCTTAGCAGAAGGCAGGAATCGTGGTCACAGGCAGGCAATGGTCATACACAGGTAGGCAAACAGGCAGGTGAATCAAAACTAGGACAAAGGCACAAACAGAATGAACTGAACTAAATAAGGAGCTGATGAGACCAGGTGAGTAACTCAACACAGGTGAAATCAATGAACAAGAATGAAAGACAGGGCGACGTTCAAGAGCGCAACGAAACAGAACACAAGATTGACTAAGAAAATAAATACAGAGCCTTACATATATTGCTCATTATATGTCTGCTGCAGAGAAGCGAGAGAGAGCGTGAGGAAATGAGTTTAGATCAGCCAGGGAAATAAAAGTGATGAAAACATGTTGGCTCACTGTTTAAAAAGAAGACGGAGCAGAAGCCATAGGATGAAAAATACCAGCATTTTGGTGCAAGTACAACTGACTAGCGCTAGCTAACGCTACCTAGCAACAGCAACATTGTTTTGTCAACATTTGGAGTCAAAGTATAGATATAATATTGTCCAAAAATAATATTGCGTTATGTCACCGTATCTATTTTCTCCGCCGTAACTATTCAGAACTCTGAGTCGACGCTGAGGCTATTTATTGTAGCTTGTGACTGCATCACCTTCCCCCATTATGGTACCTAATTCAAAACCTCATAAACTTTATTATTATTCTATCGGGATGACGACCAGGATCATTAAGAGTTATGGTGTGACGTTAAAATATGGGCCTCCGCGGTAAGTAGTGACCAGGATGCTGCAGTGTATGACGAGTTGATGTACTGTCGTAGCGGGATGGTGTGAAATGGGAGTGTCTGTTGACGTCGTAAAATGAAAAAGAATCTCAATTGTTGAAAGGCATCAAAGAAGCTGTATGTCAGTCGCAATTTTTTTATTTATCCATTATTCTACCAGGTAAATTGACTGAGAACACGTTCTCATTTACAGCAACGACCAGGGGAATAGTTACAGGGGAGATGAATGAGCCAATTGTAAACAGGATTATTAGGTGACCGTGATGGTTTGAGGGTCAGATTTGGAATTTAGCCAGGACACCGGGGTTAACACACTTACGATAAGTGCCATGGGACCTTTAATGACCTCGGAGAGTCAGGACACCCGTCTAACGTCCCATTCGAAAGACAGCACCCTACACAGGGCAGTGTTCCCAATCACTGCCCTGGGGCATTGGGATATTTTTTAGACCAGAGCAAAGAGTGCCTCCTACTGGCCCTCCAACACCACTTCCAGCAGCACCTGGTCTCCCATCCAGGAACTGACCAGGACCAACCCTGCTTAGCTTCAGAAGCAAGCCACCAGTGGTATGCAGGGTGGTATGCTGCTGGCAAATTGTTAACATATTGGTTTTAAATTGGTTGTAAATCTGAGGTTAGTTAGTAGTATATGACATGTTGAGACAAAATGCTAATCTTTTCAGGGATTAGACCCAAGGAAGCTAGGGGAGAGGTCAGAGGCACCAGGGGGTCCCCTTGGGGGATGATGGGGGTTGTAGGGAGGGGTGTGTGTAGGGTAGGGGGGTACAGAAGGGGTAGAGTCCCCACCCTCTAAAGAAGCTATGGGAGAGGTTTGGTGCACTTGGGGGACTCTACCCCCCCTCCCTCCCAATCCACTTTTCCACAGGTCCGAGACCTGAGATATTCCCACCTATCAGAAGCCATTTTGTACAGACAGGGATCCATCTGGATCGGCTGGGTGGCTAAACTGCCTTGTGACTGAGTCTTTATTCCTTCTGCAACAGATCTCCCCCCACCCCCAGATCTGTTGCTAAACTGCCTTAGGACTGGGCTCCATCCGGATGTGCTAATACATTGTTCTACTGCTACGGAGATCCAACTCACTAATCCCCGTGAGCGATCATTCTGTGTTGTACCACTGCTAACTAGAGGAGGATCCGGATCTCGCCCGAGGGATTATAGCGGATTTGCTTTAGACGGACTCAGGATCCGTCCGGATCTGTTATACTGATCACTGAACTCCCAGAGAAAACACTCCACTCATCTCCCTGAAACTAACCAGCTCTAGGACTCGCTCTGGAAGCTTAGCAAGACCCCCAATAGCAGTCCTGCCCCACATCCCAACTCAGCCCAGTGTATAGCAGTCTCAGACTGGCTTTGTAATGGTAATCAAAAGTCTTACACTATAGGGAATGGTAGGGTGCCATTTCAGACACGCCCAGGTATCTCCAGCTCTTTCCACGGAGAAACCCCAGGTTGTAGAATCTTTAGTTATATCAGTCGTTTTGGTGAAGTCCAGCTCCTGTCTATATCAGCCTAAACATGTATTAGATTCAGCCCCCCTCGATTCTTAACCTTGGCCAAAAAAGTGTCACTTCACTGTTCTCCAGTCAGTTTTTCTGTGTAACCAGTGACCAAGAGGCTTGTCTCTGTGGAATCCCATTGCTCGTTGTCATCAGTCTGTGATGTAACCAGTGGCGTCATCAGACTCGTTGTCTCCAAACATGTCATCAGGGGGATAGCAAGTCGGAATAGGGAGTCAGGGGGTTGAGGCGTTGTTGGCGTGGCGATGTAGCATAGTTGTCATGATGATAAGGCATATGTATACGTGTGGTGTTTGAGGGGACAGAGGATGACAGACAGACAGTGTAGGGGGAGGGGTGACAATGTAACGCTGTCACTACCTGTGGAGCGAACAGGGGGGGATTTGAGGACACACACACATATGCCAAACAAATACACACACACACACTAAAGAGCATGCATACACACACACACACACACACAATCTCTCGGCATGCTGAGTGACCACCCACGGGGGGAAACTGCAGACCATTGCACAATACAGGACAACACACAAGGGTATCACACACACACACACGGAAGTAGGCATGCTGCACACATTTGTTTTTATACACACGTGCACACACTCACATCTATACAGACAAACACATATTCAAACCGAGCAGGGTGTATGGCTTTGACCCCTGTCTCATAAATATATGACATAGGACATCTCCCCCTTTACCCTTCTGAAGGATAGTGTGTGTGTGTGTGTGTGTGTGTCTGTGTGTGTGTGTGTGTGTGTGTGTGTGTGTGTGTGTGTGTGTGTGGCTATGAATCACCCACAATACTGACAAACCTGTCACTAAGGTTGAGTCCAAAATGTCAACCTATTTCCTATTTAGTGCCCTACTTCTGACCAGGGCCTATATGGCTCTAGTCAAAAGTAGTGTACTATTTAGGGAATATGGTACCATTTGGGACACAGGTTTAGCCCCAGGAGACTGCCAAGAGGAGCAACAAGCTCAGATTAAACACACACTCTCTCTCCCTCTCTCTCTCCCTCTCTCTCTCTCTCTCTCTCTCTTTCTCTCTTACCCTCCTCTGTCCTTCCCTCTCTCTTCTCTGTCTCTATCTTCTGTCTCGCTCTATCCACCCACCCTCCCTCCCTCCATCTCTCTTTTTCTCTGTAATGGTGTGTCAGTCATCATTAGTTGTTCTTTTGTTTTCTCTTTAATCACCAGCTCTGACATCAACAACCCTGTCACTCACGCTTTGTGTGTGTGTGTGTGTGTGTGTGGACGTGTTTAGCTATACTTGTGGAGAACAGAACTGGGGACATTTTTTGTAGTCCACACAAGGTCAAATGCTATTTCTAGGGGGTTTACAGTGCCTTCGGAAAGTGTTCAGACCCCTTGACTTTTTCCACATTTTGTTACGTTACAGTCTTATTCTGAAATTGATTAAATAAAACATTTTCTTCAGAAATCGACACACAATACCCCATCATGACAAAGTGAAAACAGGTTAAGACATTATTTTAAAATTATATATAAAAAAATGTAAAAAATGAAATACCTTATTTACATAAGTATTCAGACTCTTTGCTATGAGACTCGAAATTGACCTCAGGTTTATCCTGTTTGCATTGATTATTCTTAAGATGTTTCTACAACTTGATTGGAGTCCCTCTGTGGTAAATTCAATTGATTTGACATGATTTGGAAAGTCACACTCCTGTCTATATAAGGTCCCACAGTTGACCAGGTCTGATGAAACCAAGATGGAAGTCTTTGGCCTGAATGCCAAGCGTCACGTCTGGAAGAAACCTGACACCATCCCTACAGTGAAGCATGGTGGAGGCAGCATCATGCTGTGGGGGATTTTTTCAGCGACAGGGACTGGGAGACTAGTTAGGATCGAGGCAAAGATGATGAACAGAGCAAAGTACAGAGAGATCCTCGATGAAAACCTGCCCCAGAGCGCTCAGGATCTCAGACTGGAATGAAGGTCCACCTTCCAACAGGACAACAACCCTAAGCACACAGTCAAGACAACGCAGGAGTGGCTTCGGGACTAGTCTCTGAATGTCCTTGAGTGGCCCAGCCAGAACCTGATCGAACATCTCTGGAGAGACCTGAAAATAGCTGCGCAGCGACGCTCCCCAACCAACCTGACAGAGCTTGAGAGGATCTGCAGAGAAGAATGGGAGAAACTCCCCAAATACAGGTGTGCCTAGCTTGTAGCGTCATACCCAAGAAGACTTGAGGCTGTAATCGCTGCCAAAGGTGCTTCAAGTACTGAGTAACTGAGTAAAGGGTCTGAATACTTATGTGACATTTCTAAAAACCTGTTTTTGCTTGTTGTTCCGGGGCATTGTGTGTAGATTGATGAAGGAAAAAAAGTTGTCTATTTCAGAATAAGGCTGTAACGTAACAAAATGTGGAAAAAAGTCAAGGTGTCTGAATACCTTCCGAAGGCCCTGTAGGGTTAGATTTAGGTTTCGGGTTAGGTTTAGGGTTATGGTCAGGTTTTCGGGTTAAGGTTGGGGTTAAAGTTAGGGTTAGGAGTTAGGGAAAATAGGATTTTGAATTAGCGGTGTGTGTGTGTGTGTGTGTGTGTACACTGATAGTATGCCTGTAGTGCCAAATGTTGGTTTTAATTGGTGTATCTGGCTAGCATCTCGCTGCAGTAACACACACACACACACATAAATGGCTAGCCTATCTAATCTAAACACATTCTCTAGAATCAATACACACACACTGCAGGGCTGTAATGGATACTCTAACTATAACCATCAACAACATTGTGTGTCTCTCTCAGTATTGCCACTTATGGACTCTCTCTCTCTCTCTCTCTCTCTCTCTCTCTCTATGTTGACAGATTGTGATGTCAGTCATAATGGTACAAACCCGATTGCTGCAAAATGAGAAAACTCCCCTCCTTCCTCCATCTCTCCTCTCCTCCATCATCTCTCCTCTCCTCCATCATCTTTCCCGCTAGGGAGTGAGAGAGAGAGAGAGCGATAGAGAGATACATTTGTGTGTGTGTGTGCACGTGTGTGTGTGAAGGCGGGAGAACACAGTCAGGCTGACTGGTGGTACAGTGAGAAGGTGTGTGTGTCAGGACAACCCTATTGTTTCAGCAGGAGAAAGGGAGGAAACGGAGAGAGGGAGAAAGGGAGAGAGAAGGAGAAAGGGAGAGAGAGGGAGAGGCAACAGAGAGGGAGAAGGGGAAGAGAGCACGACAGCAGGAGAGCGGGGCGCGTCTTTTGTGCTATACATTTACTTGGAGAAGATGGGTTAACTGAATAGTCAATACATTCAGTTGTTACACACAGTGCATTTATTATTCATACAGTTTTGTTACATGTATACATATGACAATACTGTATGGACAATATACTATGTGTGATTATACTATATGTACAGGACACGACTGTTCACACATGTTGTGCCATGTTTTATTTGCCTCTGATGGTCCCTGGCCCTAGTTCTATAGGGGTCTTTGTGGTTGTCAACCAGAGAGCAGTATAATGGGTGATACATGCCATGTAAATATCTACTAGACCTTCACATGGTGATTGAGAGGGTGTTGGACTGGGGGGAACGCTCTCAGGTCCCGCTCCAAAGACCCAGAGGAGAGGAGAGGAGAGGAGAGGAGAGGAGAGGAGAGGAGAGGAGAGGGACACAGAGAGACACACAGAGAGAATGGAGAGAAGAGGGGATAGAAAGAGAGGAGGAATGGAGAGGGGATAGAAAGAGAGAGGAGGAGAGGAGATAGAAAGAGAGAGGAGGAATGGAGAGAAGAGGGGATAGAAAGAGAGAGGAGGAATGGAGAGAAGAGGGGATAGAAAGAGAGAGGAGAAATGGAGAGGAGAGGGGATAGAAAGAGAGAGGAGAAATGGAGAGGAGAGGGGATAGAAAGAGAGAGGAGGAATGGAGAGGAGAGGGGATAGAAAGAGAGAGGAGGAATGGAGAGGAGAGGGGATAGAAAGAGAGAGGAGGAATGGAGAAGAGAGGAGGAGTGGAGAGGAGAGGGAATAGAAAGAGAGAGGAGAGGGGATAGAAAGAGAGAGGAGTACGAGGCTGTGCATGCATTCCTCCCACTCCGGAATGTCTAAGTGAGTTACTCCTCCCATCCACTCTGCGTTCCGGAGTTCCAATTGAATAGTTTCTCTCTCTCTCTCTCTCTCTCTCTCTCTCGCTCCCCCCCCCCATTGTCTCACTCTCTCTCCTTCTTCCTCTCTTCCCTTTTTTTGCCAGGCCGGGTTAAGAGCCTCGGAACGCCGGGAATGCTTGACTGTGTCCCAAATGACACCATATTCCCTATTTAGTGCACTACTTTTAACAAGGGCCCATAAGGCTCTGGTCAAAAGTAGAGCATCATATAGGGAATAGTGAGCCATAACACACTGCCAAGGTCTCCTCTGCACTCCTCTCCTCTGTCTCCCTCCCTCCATTGCTCTCTCCCTCCCCTGTCTGTATCCATCACTTCGTCTCTTTTTTCTCTCCCTCTCTCACCCTGTCTGGCTCCCATCTCCTTCTCTGTCTCTCTCTGTCTCTCTCTGTATCTCTCTGTCTCTCTCTGTCTCTCTCTGTCTCTCTCTGTATCTCTCTGTCTCTCTCTGTCTCTCTCTGTCTCTCTCCCTCTCTGTCTCTCTCTCTGTCTCTGTCTCTGTCTCTCTCTGTCTCTCTGTCTCTGTCTCTGTCTCTGTCTCTGTCTCTGTCTCTCTCTGTCTCTGTCTCTGTCTCTGTCTCTGTCTCTCTCTGTCTCTGTCTCTGTCTCTGTCTCTGTCTCTGTCTCTGTCTCTCTCTCTCTCTCTCTCTCTCTCTCTCTCTCTCTCTCTCTCTCTCTCTCTCTCTCTCTGTCTCTGTCTCTCTCTCTCTCTCTCTCTCTCACCCTGTCTGGCTCCCATCTCCCTCTCTGTCTCTCTCTGTCTCTCTCTCTCTCTCTGTATATCTCTGTCTCTCTCTGTCTCTCTCCCTCTCTGTCTCTCTCTCTGTCTCTGTCTCTGTCTCTCTCTCTGTCTCTGTCTCTCTCTCTCTCTCTGTCTCTGTCTCTCTCTCTCTCTCTCTCTCTCTCTGTGTCTCTCTCTCTCTGTCTCTCTCTCTGTCTCTCCCTTGGCCTCATCCAGTGATTCAACCTTTATCAGTCTTTTGGCTGAAGTATTCTTTAGGAATGTTGATGATCACTGCAAACATCAGAGGAATGCAACATTCTAGAGAAGGCTCCAGAATTCTTCAGAACACTTGGAGCCACATGGGTCCCTTTCACACTAGATTCTAGAACCCAAATCATGAAATGAAAACATCTTATTTCAACGTTCAAACCACTACGACTAAAATAGTACCAGCTAACTATGGTATTAGGTGACAGCCTTCTCTAACTCTGCATCTCTCTTTGCGTTGTTAGCGAACCCCTTTCCATGGAATCTCAATGAGAGGCTTTAGACTTTGAGGTTTGGGGGTTTGAGGGATTTTTTTGGATGGGGGGGGTTCTTAATCCTTTCAAGGGTGCACCAGGGGTCTCGGGTGAGGCTGAGGGGGTACAGAGGGGTGCGTGAGGACATTGACCCCTCAGTCCACCACAGTAATAGAAACAGCCTTCTAAGGCAGTTATCCCACGTTCCCACTTCTGGCACCAATGATCATGCAGCCTACGGTGTGTGTGTGTGTGCGCGCGTGCATACGTGCATGCGTTAATGTGTTTGTGTGTGGCCTACGTGATCCCACTTCTGGCACCAGTGTGCGTGCAGCTGCAGGGTAGAAAGCAAAGAACAGAACAGAACAGAATACTAATATCACAGCCCAGTGGTGGCTGGTGGGGTTAGCTATATACCAGAGCCCTGAGATCCCTATAGACCTGCCAATAAGAGAGTGGGAAGACTATGACAGACCTTATTATCTATTGAGACTACCTATTGAGTCCAAATTATCTATTGAGACCGTATTATCTATTGAGACCGTATTATCTATTGAGACATTATTATCTATTGAGACCTTATTATCTATTGAGCCCTTATTGTCTATTGAGACCTTATTATCTATTGAGCCCTTATTATCTATTGAGACCTTATTATCTATTGAGACCTATTATCTATTGGGACCTTATTATCTATTGAGACTATCTATTGAGACCTTATTATATATTGAGAATATCTATTGAGACCTTATTGTCTATTGAGACCTTATTATCTATTGAGACCTATTATCTATTGAGACCTATTATCTATTGAGACCGTATTATCTATTGAGACCTTATTATCTATTGAGACCTTATTATCTATTGAGACCTATTATCTATTGGGACCTTATTATCTATTGAGACTATCTATTGAGACCTTATTATCTATTGAGAATATCTATTGAGACCGTATAAGTCTATTGAGACCTTATTATCTATTGAGACCTATTATCTATTGAGACCTATTATCTATTGAGACCGTATTATCTATTGAGACCGTATTATCTATTGAGACCTTATTATCTATTGAGACCTTATTATCTATTGAGACCTATTATCTATTGAGACCTTATTATCTATTGAGAATATCTATTGAGACCTTATTGTCTATTGAGACCTTATTATCTATTGAGACCTATTATCTATTGAGACCTTATTATCTATTGAGACTTTATTATCTATTGAGACCGTATTATCTATTGAGACCTTATTATCTATTGAGACCGTATTATCTATTGAGACATTATTATCTATTGAGACCTTATTATCTATTGATCCCTTATTGTCTATTGAGATTATCTATTGAGACCTTATTATCTATTGAGACCTATTATCTATTGAGACCTTATTATCTATTGAGACCTTATTATCTATTGAGAATATCTATTGAGACCTTATTGTCTATTGAGACCTTATTATCTATTGAGACCTATTATCTATTGAGACCTTATTATCTATTGAGACCTTATTATCTATTGAGACTATCTATTGAGAACTTATTATCTATTGAGCTTAGCCCGGCAGTAGAAAGCTAAAATGTCGACAATAGAACGTTTTAATGTCTTTGTTGAAAAATGTCTTATTTTCATGCCTTTGTTCTTCTATTGACCCTCTATGACTACATGAGTTTGTAGAATGTGTTTTTATCATCGAGTGTCTGACTGTGCTGGGTGCTCTGTTCTAACAGTCATTGTGCTTGGTCATTTTTTATGTACTCACTATCTCTTCTCTCTTTCGCGTTCCTCCAGCTGTCTGGATCACTGAAGAGGAGGCTGACTGCGACTGAGGGGGCCCACCAGGGGGGCTTACGGCAGGGCCAAGGGCCCGGTAATGGCCCTGGTCTGGGTCTGAACGGTACCTCCGACGGTTCTTCCATGACCCAGGGGCCCGGGGGGCCCACCAAGCGACTCTGCCTGGAGGATGTGACCCTCGCCATGGGTACCAGCTTCCAGCAGAACTCTTACTCTGGAGGACCCAGTCCTGGAGGTCATGGAGGTCCTGGAAGTCAGGGGTCACTTGAAGGTAACAGGCTGGGGAATGGGAACAACGGGCTAGGGTCACCCTACTCTATGCCCCCTAAGGCGAGTCCTGGGTCTGGGGGGCCTGGAAGTGTTGGTGGAGGAGGACAATTTCACCCCAATGGAAGCTCCTCGTCGGCCCCATCGGTTGAGCAGGAGCTCCAGGATATTCTGGATGAGTTGACCAAGAACCCAGATCCTTCTCTGCAGGAGTTGGATCTGGACAAGATACTGGGGAATAAAGAGGAGCAGAATCAAGGATCAGGGCCGGGGTACATCCACCCACATTCGCCCAAACGCTCCCCCCAGAGAACCACATCTCACCTGGAGAGCCACCTCACCCACTCCCCAGGCTTTCCACAGGCAGGGTCTCCCCAAGTAGGCCCGAGTCTGGCCGGAGCCCCCTACTCCATCCCCCACCCCTCCAAACCCGTTCCCTCGCCTCTCTCGGCTTCACCACACCATTCCTCTTCATCCCAGAACCAAGCACGTTCTCCGATGTTATCCGCCGCCCTCTCCTCTCGACCCGGGTCTACTTGGCACGAGGTATCGCGAGCTCAACAGCTCCAGCAAATGGCATCCAACTCCAACAAACACCTGTCCTCCAACACCCCTATCCCCCAGAACCAGACCCAGAATCAACCCCAGACCCAGGCCTCTATGCCTCCTCTATCCCAGCAAGGCTCACCCTGGGGCGGGCAGAAACTCCCCAACTCCTCCCCGCTCCACCAACAACCATTCAGCCCGGCTGGAAGCATTCAAAGCCCCCAGGGTTCAATGTCAATCTCCATCCTGGCTCCAGCTCCGTCTGCTGGGCCTTCACCACCCTACCGCCCAGATAAGCTAGGCAGTCCGGCTCTCGCCCAACCCCCCTTTAGCCCACAGAGTACCCTTCTACCTTTAGGAAACACCAGCACATCCAGCACTTCATCCAACATCCAGGGGTCACAAGCCAACTACATGCCCAGTGGAGGTGCACCACCAACATCAGGCGTCACAAGACCATCTCCCCCCTACCGAACTGACAAGCCTCACCAAAGCCCGGCACTCCAGTCCCAGCATCAACCTCAACCCCAGAACCAACCCCTACCCCAAACCCAACAACCACATCCATACAGCACCCAGAACGGGTCAGGACCCAACAACAACATCTCGAGTCAGCTCTACAAAGCCATGACGGCGGGTCAACCCAGCAGCCTCAAGCTACTCATGCAACAACAACAACATCAACAACAACAACAGCAACATTCAAACACGCAACAGCTACAGACGAACGCCCAACTGGGCCAACACCCGTCCATGTCCAAACCATGTGGTGGTGGAGTCCCGCACCAGGAACCCTCATATTCCTTCACCAACACCAAGCCCCTCCGCCATTTTGACCTGGACCCCCAGCAGAAGATGGGAGGAGGGGGTGGACCCCCAATGGGCCCTGGACAGGGTGGACCCCCCAACCCCATGGCTGGTTACCGTGGAATGCAGCATGGTGGTGCAGCCGGAACACCAGCGTCAGTAGCAGCGAACCATGCCCATCTATTGCAACAGAGGATGCAGCAGAGAGCAGCAATGCAGCAGGCCGCAGCAGGAATCATGGGGCCACAACACTGTAGAGAGGTGAGTCATGATTGGTAGATTTTACTTCCTGGTTGCAGTATGTAGAGCGGTGATTGGATGGTTATATTTTCTGGTTGCAGTATTTATTAGGGTGTAAAAGTTGTCAGTAGTGCCTCCTCTGAGGTCATGTCTGTGTTGGGTTACTGCTTTAGTTGTCTTTTTGTTCAGGGAACTTAATGCTGCGTACTTTTATTTTGAAGTTTTTCTCAGGGCCTGTCGCAAATGTTTTCCTTTAGGACTGAGTCCCACTCGTTCAAGGGTTTTTCTTAATTCTTACTATTTTCTACATTGTAGAATAATAGTGAAGACATCAAAACTATGAAATAACACATATGGAATCATCAAAAAAGGGTTAGACAAATCAAAATATATTAAATATTTGAGATTCTTCAAATAGCCACCCTTTGCCTTGACGACAGCTTTGCACACTCTTGGCATTCTCTCAACCAGCTTCACGAGGTAGTCACCTGGAATACATTTCAATTAATAGGTGTGCCTTCTTAAAAGTTAACTTGTGGAATTTCTTTCCCTCCTAATGCTTTTCAGTTGTGTGTGTAGGGATGATCAGTTGTGTTGTAACAAGGTAGGGATGGTATACAAAAGATAGCCCTATTTGGGAAAAGACCAAGTCCATATTATGGCAAGAACAGCTCAAATAAGCAAAGAGAAACAACAGTCCATCATTACTTCAAGACATGAAGGTCAGTCAATCCGGAATATTTCAAGAACTTTGAAAGTCTCTTCAAGTGCAGTCGCAAAAACCATGATGCGCTATGATGAAACTGGCTCTCATGAGGACCGCCACAGGAAAGGAAGACCCAGAGTTACCTCTGCTGCAGAGGATAAGTTCATTAGAGATACCAGCCTCAGAAATTGCAGGCCAAATAAATGCTTCACAGAGTTCAAGTAACAGACACATCTCAGCATCAACTGTTCAGAGGAGATTGTGTGAATCAGGCCTTCATGATCGAGTTGCTGCAAAGAAACCACTACTGAAGGACACCAATAATAAGAAGAGACTTGCTTCGGCCAAGAAACACGAGCAAAGGACATCAGACCGGTGGAAATCTGTCCTTTGGTCTAATTAGTCAAAATGTGAGATTTTTGGTTCCAACCGCCGTGTCTTTGTGAGGCGCGGTGTGGGTGAACGGATGATCTCCGTATGGGTATTTCCCACGGTTAAGCATGGAGGAGGAGGTGTTATGGTGTGGGGGTGCTTTGCTGGTGACACTGTCTGTGATTTATTTAGAATTCAAGGCATACTTAACCAGCATGGCTACCACAGCATTCTGCAGATAAGCCATCCCATCTGGTTTGCGCTTAGTCCCACTATCATTTGATTTTCAACAGGACAATGACACAACACACCTCCAGGCTGTGTAAGGGCTATTTTACCAAGAGGAGAGTGATGGAGTGCTGCATCAGATGGCCTGGCCTCCACAATCACCCGACCTCAAACAAATTGAGATGGTTTGGGATGAGTCGAACCGCAGAGTGAAGGAAAAGCAGCGAACAAGTGCTCAGCATATGTGGGAACTCCTTCAAGACTGTTGGAAAAGCATTCCAGGTTGAGAGAATGCCAAGTGTGTGCAAAGCCATCATCAAGGCAAAGGGTGGCTACTTTGAAGAACCTCAAATATAAAATATATTTTGATTTGTTTAAAACGCTTTTGGTTACTACATGATTCCATATGTGTTATTTCATAGTTTTGATGTTTTCACTATTATTCTACAATGTAGAAAATAGTAAACATAAAGAAAAAACATTGTTTGTGTTAAGTGTTCTAAATTGGATGTTAGTGTGGAACTGTTGTGCTCGACTGTTTCTGCTGCTTTGGACTGACTTACGTTGTTTAGGCCCGGAGAGAATTTACTGAGAAAAGGCTACAAGAACTGTAGCCTTGTTCGTGTGATGTGGTATTCCATCATGAAGTGTTGCTGTCTGCAGCATTTGGAGTTCAGCAAAAGGGGCAAGGTTACAGAGGACAGGATGAGGGGAGAGGAGCAATGCAGAGCACAGGAGAGGTGGGGAGTAGTTGTGGTGGGGAGTGTAGGGGGCAGAAGAGGGGTAGCTACGTAGAGGGGGGGGGGCTGCTGTTTTTCAAAGGGGGATGGAGGAGAGAAGTCAGTGTGTGTGTGGAGGGATGGGGGGCTGTGTTAGATTAATTATGTAGAAGACAGAAGGGAACAGGGAGTGGAGGAATCTCTTCCTTTGTGTAGCGGTACCTTAAACCAAATGGCACCCTATTCACTATATAGTGCACTGCTTTTGACCAAGGGCTGGTGAAAAGTAGTGCACTATACACTAATTAAAAGTCACTACAGTCATACATATCTATTTTGTGTATTTAATGTACATGCAGTGGTTAGGAGGGCCCCTTTCCAAGTTCCCTACTTACTTACTGTAAAGACACGATTCCCTATCTGCTACATCTACCCTAATACACTTCCTGGTTGTAAAATGGGAGAGAAGTGTTTAAAAAGTGTTACAGCGAATAAACAGTCTAAACACTGTGACATGTTTTCATTGAAATTCAAAATCCCTTAATAAAAAGTGTTTCACAAAATTGTTTTGTTATGTGTTCAGAGCCTACACGCTTGGTTTTACAGTGTATAGGAGGACGGTTTTGGAGGGAGGTGTTTTTTAGGAGGTGTGTGCGTTAGGGGCTTATTAACCGAGGGGCCCCTTTAGCGCTTACTCACTCCTTCCCGAGAGGCCAACCCTTCCCCCTCCCGCTCATCCCCCTCTCCCTCCTTCCCTCTTATCCCCTCTTTTCTAAAATTCATTATCCTTCATTGGAGTGCATGCTGAAAGAGTGCTACTGGGCAGAGAAGGGGGAGGAGAGAGAGAGGGAGAGAGAGACAGCGAGAGAGACTGAGACAGAGAGCGAGAGAGAGAGAGAGGAGGGGGGGGTAGGAGCTTCAAACACACCGCGCTCTCTCTGCCTCAAAGATTCTGCTTGCTGCTGCAGGAGAGAATGCTGCCGCGGCAATTTGAAACCCAATCTAAAGACACACACACCACACACCACAGAAACACACTAATGTACACGTGTATGCACGCACGTGCACGCACCACACACACACATACACACAAATGTAAACACGTATGCACACACAGCATTCGCGTTTGTCTTAAGCAGCACTCACAAATACACACTAAAACACAATTTAAACATCCCTGTACACACAATATACACATAACACACATTCTTAAAAAGATACACCACAAGGCATTGTTCAGGTAATGAGCACTCCCACATGACAGCAAACATATTAAGCACTCAATCATCCACACTTACGTGTAGCGCACACCCACACGCACACGCACCGAGTGCAGTTTTCTAAAGCCCAGTTCTGTCGTGTGAACTCAAGGCAGGGTTTTCCTGGCAATAGCAGCTTTTTCGTATTTGTTGACTCAAGTGGGGTTCCCCTCCCTAACCTTCCCTCCCTCCCACACACACACACACACACACACACACACACACACACACACACACACACACACACACACACACACACACACACACACACACACGCACGCACTTCTATGGAAAGGCCTCCCTCCCTCTCTTTCTCTTGTCTCTCGCCAACAAAATCTCACTATCTGACACATTCTGACTTCAGTATGAGTTTTTATGGTTAAGTTTAGGCATTAATTACGATCAGTTAACTTAAGGGTTAATGAATGGGATCGGGTTAAAACAGAAACTACTCGATGGTTAAGTTTAGGCATTAATTATGCCCATCCACAATGCCTTAGAAAGCCGAGAGCCTACTTGATGGTAATAGCGAACACCAATGCCCCTAGTGACCGGTATTGAAGGCATCTCCCGACGTCCTGGGGCCCTGGATGAACGTCAAAAACGGCATTGGATCTTGTGTGACCTGGTTGCTCTCTCTCCCTTCTCTCTCTCCCCCTCTCCTTCTCTTTACTTCTCATTCTCCCCTCTCTCTCTCTTCCCCCTCTCTCTGTCTCTCGACAGCTCTCTCTCTTTCTCTCTACACCTCGCTCTCTTTCTCTCTCTCTCTCTGTCCACCTACTCAAGCTGAGTTGCATTTAAAGGGGAGTGCCTTGCACTGACTGTCTCTTCCGTTTTCTCTCTTTCACTCTTCCTCTTGCTTCCTTCACTCACGCTCTCTTTCTGCATTCTGTCTCGCTCTCTTTCTCTCTCTCTCCCTCTCTCTTTCACTCCCTCTGTTCCTCCCTCTCTCCCTGTTGACTAGTCTTCTTTCTCTGACTTCTGGTTTAGGGCTGTGCAGCTGTGAGCAGGGAGAAACACAGTCATACTCACCCACACACAGGGAAAAAAAATTGTATTAAGGCCTGCTATGTGCTCATACAGTTGCAAGTGTTTTTCTATGTGAGCCTGTTATTTACACACCACAGGAATGTGTGTGTGTGTGTGTGTGTGTGTGTGTGTGTGTGTGTGTGTGTGTGTGTGTGTGTGTGTGTGTGTGTGTGTGTGTGTGTGTGTGTGTGTGTGTGTGTGTGTGTGTGTGTGTGTGTGTGTGTGTGTGTGTGTGTGTGTGAACTGTGTTGAGACCGGTGCTGGTTGATGACACACCAGACTGAGGGTGTGTTTAAGTGTGGACGTTCATCCATAAAACGTTGAATTTCGAAGGGAAATTATGAGACCGTGTTGCTCCAGATATATATACATAGATACACACACACACACACACCGTATGTATGTACGAACTTAACAAATCTCCTTGGCCCGAGCTAGTCACAACCTCCCTCCTTCTCTTCCTCCTCCTATTCACCCCTTCCTCTCTTCTCCTCTCCCACACTCTCTCCATCTCTCTCTCTGTTTGTCCTACCTCCGAGGCTGACAGCATTTTTGCACTGTTTTTGCTATGTCTGTATTCATCAATCTAGCAAAGCGGCAATATTTTGAATAATGTAGAAAACTATGGCCCTTGGCTTTCACCTGGAATTGTTTATTTATGTCTGAGAAAAAAATATGCCCATATGATCGAGTACATAATAAAATTACCACTTTGTTACAATACATATATGTAAATAATAATGTTATATATGTTATATTAAACTGTGTAATGTGCAAAAATATTAAAGTAAAATGTTCATTTTTCATCGACTTAACGTGATGAACAGGAATGACACTTACTCTCAAGGGTCTCCAAAAATAACTATCTGAAAGCCATGCCCCTAATGGGCCACGCCTCCTGGAAATAACCTATGGATTACATTAAAAAAGACCCAGCTGCTGGGTCAACCCAGCATGAAAGTGAATAAAAATGCAACTGATGGTTAAATTAACCCATGTTTGGGTAATCCAAACAACCCAACTGGTTGGGTCAAAATAACCCGGTGTGTGTGTTCAGTTCAGTATTTACCCAGCGCTTGGTTACCAAACAACCCAAATTGGTTTTTAACCAATATTTTTTTAGAGTGTAGCAGTCTTGTTTTTGAGACCCCCTAAAGGGAGTCCGATTCAAGACCAAGACCGGAGCAAAATGAGACCGAGTCAAGACCGAGACCGGGAGGGGGATAAGGGGTCCGAGACCGTGTCAAGACCGAGACCGGAGGGGTGACGAGACCGTGTCAAGACCGAGACCGGGAGGGGGATAAGGGGTCCGAGACCGTGTCAAGACCGAGACCGGAGGGGTGACGAGACCGAGTCAAGACCGAGACCGGAGGGGTGACGAGACCGTGTCAAGACCGAGACCGGAGGGGTGACGAGACCGTGTCAAGACCGAGACCGGAGGGGTGACGAGACCGAGTCAAGACTGAGACCGGGAGGGGGATAAGGGGTCCGAGACTGTGTCAAGACTGAGACCGGAGGGGTGACGAGACCGAGTCAAGACCGAGACCGGGAGGGGATAAGGGGTCCGAGACCGTGTCAAGACCGAGACCGGAGGGGTGACGAGACCGAGTCAAGACCGAGACCGGGAGGGGGATAAGGGGTTCGAGACCGTGTCAAGACCGAGACCGGAGGGGTGACGAGACCGAGTCAAGACCGAGACCGGAGGGGTGACGAGACCGAGTCAAGACCGAGACCGGAGGGGTGACGAGACCGGAGGGGTGACGAGACCGTGTCAAGACCGAGACCGGAGGGGTGACGAGACCGAGTCAAGACCGAGACCGGGAGGGGGATAAGGGGTCCGAGACCGTGTCAAGACCGAGACCGGAGGGGTGACGAGACCGAGTCAAGACCAAGACCGGAGGGGTGACGAGACCGAGTCAAGACCGCAAGAGATATGCTAACTGGATAACAGTCGTTTAAGTTCTTTCTAGCTATCTCTAGCTGTGTATAGCCACTGAACAACGAAATGAAAGCGACATATTCATAATCTTTACTCCAATGGCATGACATAACATCCTCCTAGCAGCTAGCTAGCGATCTAGCTAACGTTAGGCTCCATGTTTTTAGCTTGCAACAAAAATAGATGCGCTAGCCTATTAGCCACGTTGTGTCTGACTCGTGATCATTTCCCTTGCTAGTTTGATTGTATTGACATTCCCAGCCTTAGTTACATTCGTCCGTCTTTGTCCAGAATATTGTGTATTGAAACTGAAACAGTGCATCCTGAATGGAGGCATCAAACAATGTACCAGGCCAGCTGTGATTTACAACCTGATAGCAATGTTTTTTGGACTACCAAGAAATGTATTGGTGAATTATATGAATCTATTCTGCCAACAATGCCTTATTGTAGGTCATGGTGTTTATGTGTTGACTGAATGGAAGCTGATAATTCTGAGTTTTTTTACTCGGCTGGTCTCGGGGAGAAATTACGAGTACTCACTGTCAAGACCAAGTACAAATGTATCAGACACGAGACACTCAACATGTGGTCTTGAGACCAAACTCAAGACTGATCTCGAAGTACTACAACACTGGAGTGTAGCCTAGTAGTAGTAGCAGTAGTAGTAGTCATATTCATAATCATTGTCATACAGTAGTAGTAGTAGCAGTAGTAGTAGTAGTAGTAGTCATTCATAATCATTGTCATACAGTAGTAGTAGTAGTAGTAGTAGTAGTAGTCATATTCATAATCATTGTCATACAGTAGTAGTAGTAGTAGTAGTAGTAGTAGTAGTAGTAGTAGTAGTAGTAGTAGTAGTAGTAGTAGTAGCAGTAGTAGTAGTAGTCATTCATAATCATTGTCATGTAGTAGTAGCAGTAGTAGTAGTAGTCATTCATAATCATTGTCATGTAGTAGTAGCAGTAGTAGTAGTAGTCATTCATAATCATTGTCATGTAGTAGTAGCAGTAGTAGTAGTAGTCATTCATAATCATTGTCATGTAGTAGTAGCAGTAGTAGTAGTCATTCATAATCATTGTCATGTAGTAGTAGTAGTAGTAGTAGTAGTAGTCATATTCATAATCATTGTCATACAGTAGTAGTAGCAGTAGTAGTAGTAGTCATTCATAATCATTGTCATACAGTAGTAGTAGCAGTAGTAGTAGTAGTCATATTCATAATCATTGTCATACAGTAGTAGTAGTAGTAGTAGTAGTAGTCGTATTCATAATCATTGTCATACAGTAGTAGTAGTAGTAGTAGTCATATTCATAATCATTGTCATACAGTAGTAGTAGAAGTAGTAGTAGTCATATTCATAATCATTGTCATACAGTAGTAGTAGTAGTCATATTCATAATCATTGTCATACAGTAATAGTAGTAGTCATTCATAATCATTGTCATACAGTAGTAGTAGTAGTAGTCATATTCATAATCATTGTCATACAGTAGTAGTAGTAGTAGTCATAATCATAATCATTGTCATACAGTAGTAGTAGTAGTAGTAGTAGTCATACTCATAATCATTGTCATACAGTAGTAGTAGTAGTAGTAGTCATAATCATAAACATTGTCATACAGTAGTAGTAGTAGTAGTAGTAGTGGTAGTCATATTCATAATCATTGTCATACAGTAGTAGTAGTAGTAGTAGTAGTAGTAGTAGTAGTCATATTCATAAACATTGTCATACAGTAGTAGTAGTAGTAGTAGTAGTAGTAGTAGTAATATTCATAATCATTGTCAAACAGTAGTAGTAGTAGTAGTAGTAATATTCATAATCATTGTCATACAGTAGTAGTAGTAGTAGTAGTAGTAGTAGTAGTAGTATTCATAATCATTTCATACAGTAGTAGTAGTAGTAGTAGTCATTCATAATAATTGTCATACAGTAGTAGTAGTAGTCATATTCATAATCATTGTCATACAGTAGTAGTAGTAATAGTCATAATCATAATCATTGTCATACAGTAGTAGTAGTAGTAGTAGTTGTAGTAGTAGTAGTCATAATCATAATCATTGTCATACAGTAGTAGTAGTAGTAGTAGTAGTCATAATCATAAACATTGTCATACAGTAGTAGTAGTAGTAGCAGTAGTAGTAGTAGTCATATTCATAATCATTGTCATACAGTAGTAGTAGTAGTAGTAGTAGTCATATTCAAAATCATTGTCATACAGTAGTAGTAGTAGTAGTAGTCATATTCAAAATCATTGTCATACAGTAGTAGTAGTAGTAGTAGTAGTAGTAGTAGTAGTCATATTCATAATCATTGTCATACAGTAGTAGTAGTAGTAGTCATATTCATAATCATTGTAATACAGTAGCAGTAGTAGTAGTAGTGGTAGTCATATTCATAATCATTGTCATACAGTAGTAGTAGTAGTAGTAGTAGTAATATTCATAATCATTGTCAAACAGTAGTAGTAGTAATATTCATAATCATTGTCATACAGTAGTAGTAGTAGTAGTAGTAGTAGTAGTAGTAGTAGTAGTAGTAGTCATATTCATAATCATTGTCCTACAGTCGTAGCAGCAGTAGTAGTAGTCATATTCATAATCATTTCATACAGTAGTAGTAGTAGTAGTCATTCATAATAATTGTCATACAGTAGTAGTAGTAGTCATATTCATAATCATTGTCATACAGTAGTAGTAGTAGTAGTAGTAGTCATAATCATAATCATTGTCATACAGTAGTAGTAGTAGTAGTAGTAGTAGTAGTCATAATCATAATCATTGTCATACAGTAGTAGTAGTAGTAGTAGTAGTAGTAGTAGTCATAATCATAAACATTGTCATACAGTAGTAGTAGTAGTAGCAGTAGTAGTAGTAGTCATATTCATAATCATTGTCATACAGTAGTAGTAGTAGTAGTAGTAGTAGTAGTAGTAGTAGCAGTAGTAGTAGTATTCATAATCATTTCATACAGTAGTAGTAGTAGTAGTCATATTCATAATCATTGTCATACAGTAGTAGTAGTAGTAGTAGTCATATTCAAAATCATTGTCATACAGTAGTAGTAGTAGTAATAGTCATATTCAAAATCATTGGCATACAGTAGTAGTAGTAGTAGTAGTAGTAGTAGTAGTAGTAGTCATATTCATAATCATTGTCATACAGTAGTAGTAGTAGTAGTCATATTCATAATCATTGTAATACAGTAGCAGTAGTAGTAGTAGTGGTAGTCATATTCATAATCATTGTCATACAGTAGTAGTAGTAGTAGTAGTAGTAGTAATATTCATAATCATTGTCAAACAGTAGTAGTAGGAATATTTATAATCATTGTCATACAGTAGTAGTAGTAGTAGTAGTAGTAGTAGTAGTAGTCATATTCATAATCATTGTCCTACAGTAGTAGCAGCAGTAGTAGTAGTCATATTCATAATCATTTCATACAGTAGTAGTAGTAGTAGTCATTCATAATAATTGTCATACAGTAGTAGTAGTAGTCATATTCATAATCATTGTCATACAGTAGTAGTAGTAGTAGTAGTAGTCATAATCATAATCATTGTCATACAGTAGTAGTAGTAGTAGTAGTAGTAGTAGTCATAATCATAATCATTGTCATACAGTAGTAGTAGTAGTAGCAGTAGTAGTAGTAGTCATATTCATAATCATTGTCATACAGTAGTAGTAGTAGTAGTAGCAGTAGTAGTAGTATTCATAATCATTTCATACAGTAGTAGTAGTAGTAGTCATATTCATAATCATTGTCATACAGTAGTAGTAGTAGTAGTAGTAGTCATATTCAAAATCATTGTCATACAGTAGTAGTAGTAGTAGTAGTAGTAGTAGTAGAAGTAGTAGTAGTAGTAGTAGTAGTAGTCATATTCATAATCATTGTCATACAGTAGTAGTAGTAGTAGTCATATTCATAATCATTGTAATACAGTAGCAGTAGTAGTAGTAGTAGTGGTCGTCATATTCATAATCATTGTCATACAGTAGTAGTAGTAGTAGTAGTAGTAGTATTCATAATCATTTCATACAGTAGTAGTAGTAGTAGTATTCATAATCATTTCATACAGTAGTAGTAGTAGTAGTAGTCATATTCATAATCATTGTCATACAGTAGTAGTAGTAGTAGTAGTAGTCATATTCAAAATCATTGTCATACAGTAGTAGTAGTAGTAATAGTCATATTCAAAATCATTGGCATACAGTAGTAGTAGTAGTAGTAGTAGTAGAAGTAGTAGTAGTCATATTCATAATCATTGTCATACAGTAGTAGTAGTAGTAGTCATATTCATAATCATTGTAATACAGTAGCAGTAGTAGTAGTAGTAGTGGTCGTCATATTCATAATCATTGTCATACAGTAGTAGTAGTAGAAGTCATATTCATAATCATTGTCATACAGTAGTAGTAGTAGTAGTAGTAGTCATATTCAAAATCATTGCCATGCAGTAGTAGTAGTAGTCATATTCATAATCATTGTCATACAGTAGTAGTAGTAGTAGTAGTAGTAGTAGTATTGGTAGTAGTAGTAGTAGTAGTAGTAGTCATATTCATAATCATTGTCATACAGTAGTAGTAGTAGTAGTCATATTCATAATCATTGTCATACAGTAGTAGTAGTAGTAGTAGTCATATTCATAATCATTGTCATACCTTAGTAGTAGTAGTAGTCATATTCATAATCATTGTAATACAGTAGCAGTAGTAGTAGTAGTAGTAGTAGTATTAGTAGTAGTAGTAGTAGTAGTAGTCATATTTATAATCATTGTAATACAGTAGTAGTAGTATTCATAATCATTGTCATATAGTAGTAGTCATTTTCATAATCATTGTCATACATTAGTAGTAGTAGTAGTCATATTCATAATCATTGTAATACAGTAGCAGTAGTAGTAGTAGTAGTAGTAGTAGTAGTAGTAGTAGTCATATTCATAATCATTGTAATACAGTAGTAGTAGTAGTAGTAGTATTCATAATCATTTCATACAGTAGTAGTAGTAGTAGTCATTCATAATCATTGTCATACAGTAGTAGTAGTAGTAGTAGTAGTCATATTCAAAATCATTGTCATACAGTAGTAGTAGTAGTAGCAGTAGTAGTCATATTCATAATCATTGTCATACAGTAGTAGTAGTAGTAGTAGTAGTCATATTCATAATCATTGTCATACAGTAGTAGTAGTAGTAGTCATATTCATAATCATTTTCATACAGTAGTAGTAGTAGTAGTAGTAGTCATATTCAAAATCATTGTCATACAGTAGTAGTAGTAGTAGTAGTCATATTCATAATCATTGTCATACAGTAGTAGTAGTAGTAGTAGTAGTGGTAGTCATATTCATAATCATTGTCATACAGTAATAGTAGTAGTAGTAGTAGTAGTAGTAGTCATAATCATTGTCATACAGTAGTAGTAGTAGTAGTCATATTCATAATCATTGTAATACAGTAGCAGTAGTAGTAGTAGTGGTAGTCATATTCATAATCATTGTTATACAGTAGTAGTAGTAGTAGTAGTAGTAGTAGTAGTAGTAGTAGTAGTAGTAGTAGTCATATTCATAATCACTGTCATACAGTAGTAGTAGTAGTAGTCATATTCATAATCATTGTAATACAGTAGCAGTAGTAGTAGTAGTAGTAGTAGTAGTAATATTCATAATCATTGTCATACAGTAGTAGTACTAGTCATATTCATAATCATTGTCATACAGTAGTAGTAGTAGTAGTAGTAGTAGTCATAATCATAATCATTGTCATACAGTAGTAGTAGTAGTAGTAGTAGTAGTAGTAGTCATAATCATAATCATTGTCATACAGTAGTAGTAGTAGTAGTAGTAGTAGTAGTAGTAGTAGTCATAAACATTGTCATACAGTAGTAGTAGTAGTAGTAGTAGTAGTAGTAGTAATATTCATAATCATTGTCATACAGTAGTAGTAGTAGTAGTAGTAGTAGTAGTAATATTCATAATCATTGTCATACAGTAGTAGTAGTAGTAGTAGTAGTAGTAATATTCATAATCATTGTCATACAGTAGTAGTAGTCATATTCATAATCATTGTAATACTTCCGGCGCCGACAGAGATGGCCGCCTCGCTTCGCGTTCCTAGGAAACTATGCAGTTTTTTGTTTTTTTACGTGTTATTTCTTACATTAGTACCCCAGGTCATCTTAGGTTTCATTACATACAGTCGAGAAGAACTACTGAATATAAGATCAGCATCAACTCACCATCAGTACGACCAAGAATATGTTTTTCGCGACGCGGATCCTGTGTTCTGCCTTACAAACAGGACAACGGAGTGGATCCTATGCAGCGACCCAAAAAAACGACTCCGAAAGAGAGGGAAACGAGGCGGTCTTCTGGTCAGACTCCGGAGACGGGCACAGCGCACACCACTCCCTAGCATTCTTCTTGCCAATGTCCAGTCTCTTGACAACAAGGTTGATGAAATCCGAGCAAGGGTAGCATTCCAGAGGGACATCAGAGACTGTAACGTTCTTTGCTTCACGGAAACGTGGCTTACTGGAGAGACGCTATCCGAAGCGGTGCAGCCAACAGGTTTCTCCACGCATCGCGCAGACAGGAAAAAACATCTTTCTGGTAAAAAGAGGGGCGGGGGCGTATGCCTTATGACTAACGTGACATGGTGCGATGAAAGAAACATACAGGAACTCAAATCCTTCTGTTCACCTGATTTAGAATTCCTCACAATCAAATGTAGACCGCATTATCTACCAAGAGAATTCTCTTCGATTATAATCACAGCCGTATATATCCCCCCCCAAGCAGACACATCGATGGCTCTGAACGAACTTTATTTAACTCTCTGCAAACTGGAAACAATTTATCCGGAGGCTGCATTCATTGTAGCTGGGGATTTTAACAAGGCTAATCTGAAAACAAGACTCCCCAAATTTTATCAGCATATCGATTGCGCAACCAGGGGAGGAAAGACCTTGGACCATTGTTACTCTAACTTCCGCGACGCATATAAGGCCCTGCCCCGCCCCCCTTTCGGAAAAGCTGACCACGACTCCATTTTGTTGATCCCTGCCTACAGACAGAAACTAAAACAAGAGGCTCCCACGCTGAGGTCTGTCCAACGCTGGTCCGACCAAGCTGACTCCACACTCCAAGACTGCTTCCATCACGTGGACTGGGAGATGTTTCGTATTGCGTCAGATAACAACATTGACGAATACGCTGATTCGGTGTGCGAGTTCATTAGAACGTGCGTTGAAGATGTCGTTCCCATAGCAACGATTAAAACATTCCCTAACCAGAAACCGTGGATTGATGGCAGCATTCGTGTGAAACTGAAAGCGCGAACCACTGCTTTTAATCAGGGCAAGGTGTCTGGTAACATGACCGAATACAAACAGTGCAGCTATTCCCTCCGCAAGGCTATCAAACAAGCTAAGCGCCAGTACAGAGACAAAGTAGAATCTCAATTCAACGGCTCAGACACAAGAGGCATGTGGCAGGGTCTACAGTCAATCACGGACTACAGGAAGAAACCCAGCCCAGTCACGGACCAGGATGTCTTGCTCCCAGGCAGACTAAATAACTTTTTTGCCCGCTTTGAGGACAATACAGTGCCACTGACACGGCCTGCAACGAAAACATGCGGTCTCTCCTTCACTGCAGCCGAGGTGAGTAAGACATTTAAACGTGTTAACCCTCGCAAGGCTGCAGGCCCAGATGGCATCCCCAGCCGCGCCCTCAGAGCATGCGCAGACCAGCTGGCCGGTGTGTTTACGGACATATTCAATCAATCCCTATACCAGTCTGCTGTTCCCACATGCTTCAAGAGGGCCACCATTGTTCCTGTTCCCAAGAAAGCTAAGGTAACTGAGCTAAATGACTACCGCCCCGTAGCACTCACATCCGTCATCATGAAGTGCTTTGAGAGACTAGTCAAGGACCATATCACCTCCACCCTACCTGACACCCTAGACCCACTCCAATTTGCTTACCGCCCAAATAGGTCCACAGACGATGCAATCTCAACCACACTGCACACTGCCCTAACCCATCTGGACAAGAGGAATACCTATGTGAGAATGCTGTTCATCGACTACAGCTCGGCATTCAACACCATAGTACCCTCCAAGCTCGTCATCAAGCTCGAGACCCTGGGTCTCGACCCCGCCCTGTGCAACTGGGTACTGGACTTCCTGACGGGCCGCCCCCAGGTGGTGAGGGTAGGCAACAACATCTCCTCCCCGCTGATCCTCAACACTGGGGCCCCACAAGGTTGCGTTCTGAGCCCTCTCCTGTACTCCCTGTTCACCCACGACTGCGTGGCCACGCACGCCTCCAACTCAATCATCAAGTTTGCGGACGACACAACAGTGGTAGGCTTGATTACCAACAACGATGAGACGGCCTACAGGGAGGAGGTGAGGGCCCTCGGAGTGTGGTGTCAGGAAAACAACCTCACACTCAACGTCAACAAAACTAAGGAGATGATTGTGGACTTCAGGAAACAGCAGAGGGAACACCCCCCTATCCACATCGATGGAACAGTAGTGGAGAGGGTAGCAAGTTTTAAGTTCCTCGGCATACACATCACAGACAAACTGAATTGGTCCACTCACACAGACAGCATCGTGAAGAAGGCGCAGCAGCGCCTCTTCAACCTCAGGAGGCTGAAGAAATTTGGCTTGTCACCAAAAGCACTCACAAACTTCTACAGATGCACAATCGAGAGCATCCTGGCGGGCTGTATCACCGCCTGGTATGGCAACTGCACCGCCCTCAACCGTAAGGCTCTCCAGAGGGTAGTGAGGTCTGCACAACGCATCACCGGGGGCAAACTACCTGCCCTCCAGGACACCTACACCACCCGATGTCACAGGAAGGCCATAAAGATCATCAAGGACATCAACCACCCGAGCCACTGCCTGTTCACCCCGCTATCATCCAGAAGGCGAGGTCAGTACAGGTGCATCAAAGCTGGGACCGAGAGACTGAAAAACAGCTTCTATCTCAAGGCCATCAGACTGTTAAACAGCCACCACTAACACTGAGTGGCTGCTGCCAACACACTGACACTGACTCAACTCCAGCCACTTTAATAATGGGAATTGATGGGAAATGATGTAAATATATCACTAGCCACTTTAAACAATGCTACCTTATATAAATGTTACTTACCCTACATTATTCATCTCATATGCATACGTATATACTGTACTCTATATCATCGACGGTATCCTTATGTAATACATGTATCACTAGCCACTTTATACTATACTATGCCACTTTGTTTACATACTCATCTCATTTGTACATACTGTACCCGATACCATCTACTGTATCTTGCCTATGCTGCTCTGTACCATCACTCATTCATATATCCTTATGTACATATTCTTTATCCCCTTACACTGTGTACAAGACAGTAGTTTTGGAATTGTTAGTTAGATTACTTGTTATTACTGCATTGTCGGAACTAGAAGCACAAGCATTTCGCTACACTCGCATTAACATCTGCTAACCATGTGTATGTGACAAATAAAATTTGATTTGATTTGATTTGATTTAATACAGTAGCAGTAGTAGTAGTAGTAGTAGTAGTCATATTCATAATCATTGTAATACAGTAGTAGTAGTAGTAGTAGTAGTAGTAGTAGTAGTAGTAGTAGTAGTAATATTCATAATCATTGTCATGTAGTAGTAGTAGTAGTTGTAATATTCATAATCATTGTCATACAGTAGTAGTAGTAGTAGTCATATTCATAATCATTGTCATACAGTAGTAGTAGTAGTAGTAGTAGTAGTAGTAGTAGTCATAATCATAAACATTGTCATACAGTAGTAGTAGTAGTAGCAGTAGTAGTAGTAGTCATATTCATAATCATTGTCATACAGTAGTAGTAGTAGTAGTAGTAGTAGTAGTAGTAGTAGTAGCAGTAGTAGTAGTATTCATAATCATTTCATACAGTAGTAGTAGTAGTAGTCATATTCATAATCATTGTCATACAGTAGTAGTAGTAGTAGTAGTAGTCATATTCAAAATCATTGTCATACAGTAGTAGTAGTAGTAGTAGTAGTAGTAGAAGTAGTAGTAGTAGTAGTAGTAGTCATATTCATAATCATTGTCATACAGTAGTAGTAGTCATATTCATAATCATTGTAATACAGTAGCAGTAGTAGTAGTAGTAGTGGTCGTCATATTCATAATCATTGTCATACAGTAGTAGTAGTAGTAGTAGTATTCATAATCATTTCATACAGTAGTAGTAGTAGTAGTAGTAGTAGTATTCATAATCATTTCATACAGTAGTAGTAGTAGTAGTCATATTCATAATCATTGTCATACAGTAGTAGTAGTAGTAGTAGTAGTCATATTCAAAATCATTGTCATACAGTAGTAGTAGTAGTAATAGTCATATTCAAAATCATTGGCATACAGTAGTAGTAGTAGTAGTAGTAGTAGTAGTAGAAGTAGTAGTAGTCATATTCATAATCATTGTCATACAATAGTAGTAGTAGTAGTAGTGGTAGTCATATTCATAATCATTGTCATACAGTAGTAGTAGTAGTAGTAGTAGTAGTCATATTCATAATCATTGTAATACAGTAGTAGTAGTAGTAGGTGTAGTAGTCATATTCATAATCATTGTCATACAGTAGTAGTAGTAGTAGTAGTAGTCATATTCATAATCATTGTAATACAGTAGTAGTAGTAGTAGTAGTAGTAGTAGTAGTAGTAGTAGTAGTAATATTCATAATCATTGTCATACAGTAGTAGTTGAGAGTACTTCGTTTTGTCAACACTCTAGATTAGGGCCTAATATTTATAAACAGTTTATAATCAGCTCTTCAGTATTAAACTATTCATGAAGAGAGAGTTTAGTCTCAACAAGCACTAACAATAGCAGTCGTAAACACACATACTCACACACGATAGAGATGTATTTAGTACTTAATTAATTACATTGCTGAATAATGTCCGTTATATAAACGTGTGTGTGTGTGTGTGTGTGTGTGTGTGTGTGCGTGTGTGTGTGTGTGTGTGTGTGTGTGTGTGTGTGTGTGTGTGGGAGGGGGCAGAAAGGGAGCGACAGAGACAGACAGTACGGAGTCAGACAGTCTTGGCGACTGGATTCTGGGAGCAGAGGAGTGGGGGCTTACACACACACACACAGAGACATACACATGCTAAGGCAGACCTCAAACTCACACACAGTCTCTGGCAGAACGGCAGTATTTGCAGACAAACACCCACCTTCAGTTGTACACAAACAGAGGCACATTGACTAATACCAACACACATGCGTTGCCACTGGCAGGCGTTGCTCTTCAAGATGTTGAAGGCAGATTTTGTGTTGTCAACAACAAGATCTCATGGTTTTACCAATTTCACTTGGTGAAATTCTGATGTTTATCCATGTCAAAGTTAGACATTTCTCTAAGGGTTCAATTTCAAAGTGTTTTTGGCGTCATGGGTTGTTTACAAGTCACAAGTCAGTCTCAAGTCTTAGCACTCAAGTCCCAAGTCAAGTCCCAAGTCAAGACAGGCAAGTCTCAAGTCAAGACCGTCAAGTATCAAGTCAAGTCTCAAGTCCTAAACTTTGAGTTTCGAGTCCTAAAGAATGTGCTCTTCACCAAATGTATTACAATTTCATATTTTTAACTAGAGTAATAGTTAGTATATTACATTTACGCACATCATGAATGCTTTTAAAAATATCTATATATTTATTACTTTCCAAATAAACGTTATATTTCCATGGAAATACATGGGTAGCCATGAGAAAGACCCCTAATAATGATAGATTATTGAGGATCGCTATGGGGCGCAATCGGACGATGTAGGCTAGTACACAATCACCCAACCTTAACACACACACACACACTCTCTGTGTGGTTACTGTAGGCTAACGTATGTCAATGGTTTTAGGAACAGCAGTAACATCAGGCGGGATTTTAGGCTACCAACTGCCTAGCCAGTTGTAGCTCAATCTGGAGTGCAATGATCACGTTCCTGCACTGACTAACTGTGTGGAGGCTCATTGATTTAACTTTACGCTAGCCTACATGATACACTAGTAAAGTAATACAATATACAGCTGTTGGCTATATTAGCCACGACTTGCCGTTCTTTGTGCAGCTTCAAATCTCGAACAAATGTGGAAATTGTTTCTCCTCCTCATTTTCTTCCCGCATGTTTTGTAAGTTGCAATTTGTTTTTTTGTTGATACAGCGTCTTCTTTATATCCGAAAATAATAATTTGGGGTATCATCTTTCCAAGGGCTCCATCTAAATTCACCCACCGATGTTCCTCTGCACTGCCCCGCACAACTTTTTCTCAGCTGGCACAATTTGATTGGCTACTGTCCAATTCAAACTGTAATCCGTTAAATGAAGAGTTGATGCGCTGCACACATTTTTTAATAGCATCATTTTTTATATTTGGGCTTGGGGAGGGTATCAAGTCAGGTCGAGTCATAAGGCTCAAGTCCAAGTCAAGTCATTGGCGTTAAAGTCAAAGTCGATTTGCAAGTCATCATATTTGTGACTCAAGTCTGACTCAAGTCCAAGTCATGTGACTCGAATCCACACCTCTGTCTCCTCCTGCTCAGCATCGTTCTGTTTCTCCAAACGTCAAATTTCGAAGTTAATGTTTAAGGCTTTGGACAGGGTTAAAACATTAAAAAGCGACTGCCCCTAAAAACCAACTAATCCCTTTGAAAACGGACTATGTGTTGTCGAAATGAGTCAGAAGCATTTATTCTAGTGTCAAAATGTAAATTGGAACATTTTGGTCATGAAGTCTGTTTCAGACATTGGAACCGTGCATCACAACGAATAAATGAAGGTTGGGTTTGGATTACAATTATGTCAACAAATCATTCCCTCCTTTGCCACGCTCCACATGCAAATCGCCCCTCCACCCACTTCACATCCCTTCATTGAATGGGGCTATGTTGTTTCATCACACCCAACGAGTTCAAAGGTCACAGCTGTTTGAGACTGAAAAGCCCTTGCTATACTCACACACACACACACGATAGAGATATTTCTGTTTGACAATGTCATTTATAGCCATACTAGTATTTAGTAGTTAAACACATTGCTGAAAAATGTCCTGTTTGTGAAATACAGATATTGAGATACAAACAAGTGTGTGTGTGTGTGAACACATTGCTGAATAATGTCCTGTTTGTGAAATACAGATATTGAGATACAAACTTGTGTTTGTGGGAGGGAGGAGGGAGAGACAGACAGTACGGAGTCAGACAGTCTTGGCGACTGGATTACACACACACCGAGGCAAACCTCAAATTCACACACAGTCTCTGGCAGAACAACCCTATTTGCAGACAAACACCCACCTTCAGTTGTACACAAACAGAGACACATTGACTAATACCAACACACACACACACTCGCTCACTCACTCACACAGACACACACACAACACACACACAATGTAGCGTTTAGCGGATGCAGGCGTTGTTCTTCAGGATGTTGAAAGCAGACGTTGTGTTATTAGCAACAAGATCTCACTGTTTTACCAATTTGACTTCAGATTCTGATGTTTACCCACATTTCTCTTAACGTCAAATTTCAAAGTTGCTCCAAACGTCAAATTTCACTGGGTTTTTGACATCCTGGGTTGACTCCTGCTCAGCATCGTTCTGTTTCTCCAAACGTCAAATTTCGAAGTTAAGGGTTAAGGCTTTGGATAGGGTTAAAACATCAAAGAGCGACTGCCCCTAAATACCAACTTATCCCTTTAAAAACGGCCTATGCAGCATCGATACGAGTCAGAAACATCTATTGTAGTGTCAACATTTACTACAATGTGTAAATAGGATACTTTTGGTCATAAAGTTAGGCTTGTCTGAAATGGAGTTTGGAAGTGTGTCACAACGAGTAAATCATGCCCCCTTTTGCCAAGCTCCAGGTGCAAATCGCCCCTCCGGCCACTTCTCATCCCTTCATTGAATGGGGTTACGTTGTTTCATAGCCCCCAACACTTTCAAAGGTCACAGCCATTCGAGAAAAGCCCTAGCTATACAGATTGACCAACTGTGATTTGCATGCCCTGCCAAAGGACCCTACCTTGCAGAATAGGTGGTTGGAGTTTGTTGGTCCAGACTTGTGGTGAGTATACTGCTGGTTATGTATCTGGTTATGTATATTTTGATAATCCTTATCATTATATAGCTAGCATAGCTGATGTTCGCTAGCTAGCTACCTAACTAGCTGGCTAACGTCAGCCTACCTCAATACAACTCGGATTTGGCTTCGAGTAATTTAGACGAAGAAGTCACATTAGCCTCTGAGGTGCAACCCATGTCTAGGGCACAAATACATATATGGATGCAGCTATGGCGGTAATAGCTGACTCGTGTCTCGCTATAACAGTGTACTAACTAGCAGCAACAAACTCAAACCAAACCGGGGCCATAGCAAAACAATGTCACAGTTGGTTGCACAGTGTAACGGCATCACTCTCCTGAATCTAATCCAATATGGAGCCAGTCGGTCTCCGTATGTAAAACAAGGAATTAGCTTCCGAACGAGATTGTTACTTCTCGAGGGATGTTTGTAATTGAGGGATGATGACCATCGTTAACCCTGCCCAGTTGGGTGCCAGACTGATCCCCTTGTCATGAATGGACCTACCAGAAGGAGCAAAGGTGGGCATCATAACATGTCCAGCAATGTGATTGCAATGGTTTAGCAACCTCCAAAAAGCATTTCACTGTTCACTTGCTATTTTCACAACTCCGTTGTCGCCAGTCTCCCTCGGCTCCTATGAAAAAGAGACGGCATCATGAGGCCTCTGATAGTGGACCCGAATTACTGCCATGATGACACAGGCGGCTTCATCAACAACGACAGGTAATGTGCGGTATGTGGAGTATGAAAAGTCTTGATTAACTAGTAGGCTAATTCCCCAGCCAAGCAAATACAACTAGTGGAGTCTTTTTGGTTGTGAAGTGCATTAGCAAAAGGCTTGGCTGTATGTTATATCACCTTGTCACAGGCCCTCCCAGTCAACGCCACCTCATAAGATTGCCTGCTGCAGTTGTTTGAGAGATTTAAAGCTGAATATGCAGCATAGAAAAGACCGGCAGGGGGTCCCTTATCAGCATCATGCAGGCATGCCCTCACTCTGAGCATTCCCATGAATGGAACAGTCAGCCACATGTTGGCTAGTATCCAGCCAGCAACCTTCGCCTGTCAGCGGCAACAGCTTTCACAGGCTCATCATTTGTACACATACAGAAGGTAACCCACTTCATTACTTTGATAACCCAATTGTGAAACATACTTTTTCTACATTTTTGTTTACGTGACAGCATAATTCTAAAATGGATTAAAATGTTATTTGTCCCGGTCAATCTACAAACAAAACCCCATAATGACAAAGCAAAAACTGTTTTTATGCATTTTTTTTTGCAAATTTATGAAAATATTAGAAGCTGAATACTTATATTTACGTTAGTATTCAGACCCTTAACTCAGTACTTTGTTGAAGCACATTTGGCAGCAATTACAGCCTTGAGACTTGTATGATGTTACAAGTTTGGCACACCTGTATTTGGGGAGTTTCTCCCATTCTTCTCTGCAGATCCTCTCAAGCTCTGTCAGGTTGGATGGGGAGCGTTGCTGCACAGCTATTTTCAGATCTATCCAGAGATGTTTGATAGGGTTCAAGTCCGGGCTCTGGCTGGGCCAGCAAAGGACAGTCAGAGACTTGTCCCGAAGCCATTCCTGTGTTGTCTTAGCTGTGTGCTTAGGGTGTTGCTCTGTTGGAAGGTGAACCTTCGCCCCAGTCTGGTTTTCATAAAGGATATCTCTGTACTTTGTTCCGTTCATCTTTCCCTCGATCCTGACTAGTCTCCCAGTCCCTGCCACTAAAAAACATCCCCACAGCATGATGCTGCCACCACCATGCTTCACCATAGGGATGGTGCCAGGTTTCCTTCAGACGTGATGCTTGGCATTCAGGCCAAAGAGTTCAATCTTGGTTTCATCAGACCAGCGAATCTTGTTTCTCATGGGTCGAGAGTCTTTAGGTGCCTTTTGGAAAATTCCAAGCAGGCTGTCATGTGCCTTTTACTGAAGAGTGGCTTCCATCTGGCCACTCTACCATAAAAGTCTGATTGGTGGAGTGCTGCCGAGATGGTTGTCCTTCTGGAAGATTCTCCCATCTCCACAGAAGAACTCTGGAGCTCCTTCAGGTCACCTCCCTGACCAAGGCACTTCTCTCCCCGATTGCTCAGTTGTGCAGGCGGCCAGCTCTAGGAAGATTCTTGGTGGTTTCAAACTTCTTCCATTTAAGAATGATGGAGGCCACTGTGTTCTTGGGGACCTTCAATGCTGCAGACATTTTTTGGTACCCTTCCCCAGATATGTGCCTCGACATATCTCATGGATTTAGTGCATGTCAGAGCAAAAATGTCAACTGTGAGACCTTAAAAAGACAGGTGTGTGCCTTTCCAAATCATGTCCAATCAATTCCATTTAACACAGGTGGACTCCAGTCAAGTTGTAGAAACATCTCAAGGATGATCAATGGAAACAGGATGTACCTGAGCTCAATTTCGAGTCCCATAGCAAAGGGTCTGAATACTTATGTAAATAAGGTATGTCTTTTTTTATATATATATACATAAACATATATATACATTTGCAAACATTTCTAAAGAACTTCACTTTGTCATTAAGGGGTATTGTGTTAAGATTGATGAGGAAATATATTTAATAATTCCATTTTAGAATAAGGCCGTAACATAACAGAACGTGGGAGAAGTAAAGGGGTCTGAATACTTCCCGAATGCACTGTACATGATGTCAACTGACTTCATTTGTGGCACATTGTCTGCTTCGTAGATGCACCATTTCAATTCACATTTGATGATATATGAAGTGAAATAGAAAGGTGAATGCAGCAATCAGGTTGGTTCCACCAGGCTATTTATAATCACCATTGATAATGTAATCAGTGTGTAATAGGAACACCATTTTCATTCCATGTGTGACTGATGAACTCTGCTTCCACTTGGCCTATTTCTAAGGATGGACTGGAGATGCAGTCATTTGATGGGGAGACCATAATTGGGTAGATTTCATCTGACCTGTTCAAACTTCAACATAGTACCTGTTTGTGTGTCAGGTATTACATATCCTATCTGCCATTGGTAATAGAACAGTGACTGATGTGTGTATTAGTTTTTTCTCTCCTTTATTTAACCAGGTAGGCTAGTTGAGAACAAGTTCTCATTTACAACTGCGACCTGGCCAAGATAAAGCAAAGCAGTTCAACACATACAACAACACAGAGTTACACATGGAATAAACAAATATACAGTCAATAATACAGTAGAAAAAGTATATATACAGTGTGTGCAAATGAGGTAGGATAAGGGAGGTAAGGCAATAAATAGGCCGTGGTGGCAAAGTAATTACAATATAGCAATTAAACACTGGAATGGTAGATGTACAGAAGATGAATGTGCAAGTAGAGATACTGGGGTGCAAAGGAGCAAGATAAATAAATAAATACAGTTTGGGGATGAGGTAGTTGGAAGGGCTTTTTACAGATGGGCTATGTACAGGTGCAGTGATCTGTGAGCTGCTCTGACAGCTGGTGCTTAAAGCTAGAGAGGGAGATATCAGTCTCCAGCTTCTGTGTTCTATGCAGTCATTGGCAGCAGAGAACTGGAAGGAAAGGCGGCCAAAGGAAGAATTGGCTTTGGGGGTAACCAGTGAGATATACCTGCTGGAGCGCGTGCTACGGGTGGGTGCTGCTATGGTGACCAGTGAGCTGAGATAAGGCGGGGCTTTACCTAGCAGAGACTTGTAGATGACCTGGAGCCAGTGGGTTTGGCTACGAGTAAGAAGCGAGGGCCAGCCAATAAGAGCGTACAGGTCACATTGGTGGGCAGTGTATGGGGCTTTGGTGACAAAACGGATGGCACTGTGATAGACTGCATCCAATTTGTTGAGTAAAGTGTTGGAGGCTATTTTGTAAATGACATCGCCGAAGTCGCGGATCGGTAGGATGGTCAGTTTTACGAGGGTATGTTTGGCAGCATGAGTGAAGGATGCTTTGTTGCGAAATAGGAAGCCAATTCTAGATTTAATTTTGGATTGGAGATGCTTAATGTGAGTCTGGAAGGAGAGTTTACAGTCTAACCAGACACCTAGGTATTTGTAGTTGTCCACATATTCTAAGTCAGAACCGTCCAGAGTAGTGATGCTGGACGGGCGGGCAGGTGCGGGCAGCGATCGGTTGAAGAGCATGCATTTAGTTTTACTTGCATTTAAGAGCAGTTGGAGGCCATGGAAGGAGAGTTGTATGGCATTGAAACAGTGTCCAAAGAAGGGCCAGAAGTACACAGAATGGTGTCGTCTGCATAGAGGTGGATCAGAGAATCACCAGCAGCAAGAGCGACATCATTGATGTATACAGAGAAGAGAGTCGGCCCGAGAATTGAACCCTCTGGCAACCCCATAGAGACTGCCAGAGGTCCGTACAACAGGCCCTCCGATTTGACACACTGAACACTATCAGAGAAGTAGTTGGTGAACCAGTCGAGGCAATCATTTGAGAAGCCAAGGCTGTTGAGTCTGCCGATAAGAATGTGGTGATTGACAGAGTCGATGAATACGGCTGCACAGTAATGTCTCTTATTGTTGGTGGTTATGATATCGTTTAGGACCTTGAGGGTGGCTGAGGCCCTGACCAGCTCTGAAACCAGATTGCATAGCGGAGAAGGTACGGCGGGATTCGAAGGTATGGTGGGATTAACTTGGCTTTCGAAGACCTTAGAAAGGCAGGGTAGGATAGTTATAGGTCTGTAGCAGTTTGGGTCTAGAGTGTCTCCCACTTTGAAAAGGGTGATAACCGTGGCAGCTTTCCAATCTTTGGGAATCTCAGACGCTAAGAAAGAGGTTGAACAGGCTAGTAATAGGGATTGCAACAATTTCGGCAGATCATTTTAGAAAGAGAGGGTCCAGATTGTCTAGCCCAGATGATTTTGTAGGGGTCCATATTTTGCAGCTCTTTCAGAACATCAATTATCTAGATTTGGGTGAAGGAGAAATGGGGAGGCTTGGGCGAGTTGCTGTGGGCGGTTGATCGGGGTAGGGGTAGCCAGGTGGAAAGCATGGCCAGCCGTAGTAAAATGCTTATTGAAATTCTCAATTATAGTGGATTTACCGGTGTTTACAGTGTTTCCTAGCCTCTGTGTGCAGCTGGGAGGAGGTGCTCTTATTCTCCATGGACTTTCCAGTGTCCCAGATCTTTTTTGAGTTTGTGCTACAGGATGCAAATTTACGCTTGCAAAAGCTAGCCTTAGCTTTCCTAACTGCCTGTGTATATTGGTTCCTAACTTCCCTGAAAAGTTGCATATCACGGGGGCTATTCAATGCTAATGCAGAATGCCACATGATGTTTTTTGTGCTGGTCAAGGGCAGTCAGGTCTGGAGAGAACCAAGGGCTATATCTGTTCCTGGTTTTTACATTTTTGGGACGGGGTATGCTTATTTAAGATGGTGAGGAAGGCACTTTTAAAGAATAACCAGGCATCCTCTACTGACGGGATGAGGTCAATATCCTTCCAGGATACCCGGGCCACGTCAATTTTTAGGGAGTGTTTGACAGTGATGAGGGGTGGTCGTTTGACCGCAGACCCATTACGGATGCAGGCAATGGGGCAGTGATCACTGAGATCTTGGTTGAAAACAGCAGAGGTGTATTTGGAGGGCAAGTTGGTTAGGATGATATCTATGAGGGTGCCCGTGTTTATGGATTTGGGGTTGTACCTGGTGGATTCATTAATAATTTGTGTGAGATTGAGGGCATCAAGTTTAGATTGCAGGATGGCCAGGGTGTTAAGCATTTAGGTCACCTAGCAGCACGAAATCTGAAGATAAATGGGGAGCAATCAATTTACATATGGTGTCCAGGGCACAGTTGGGGGCTGAGGGGGGTCTAAAGCAAGCGGCAACAGTGAGAGACTTGTTTCTGGAAAGGTGGATTTTTAAAAGTAGAAACTCAAATTGTTTGGGTACAGACCTGGATAGTAAGACAGAACTCTGCAGGCTATCTCTGCAGTAGATGTTATAGTTAGGGATGGAAATTTCAGGGGTTTTGGTAGTCATCCTAAGCCAGGATTTAGACACGGCTAGGGCATCCGGGCTGGCAGAGTGTGCTAAAGCAGTGAATAAAACAAACTTAGGCAGGAGGCTTCTAATGTTAACATGCATGAAACCAAGACTTTTACGGTTACAGAAGTCAACCAATTAGAGCACCGGGGGGAGTAGGAGTGGAGCTAGGCACCACAGGGCCTTGTTCACAGAAACATGTATGTAACCAGCACATGAAGACTTGCAAGAGGATGTGATGAAGACTGACAGACAAGCTTTATACTGATGTATCTGAATGGAGAGAGACTTGGCACCAAAAAAAATGATTAGACACAACTTTTACTTGTATTGTCTTTTTTATTATTCAATTGAATGGTATCGGTCACAATGGCGATGGATAAACCCTGTGTATCCTGCACAAGGATCAGGGAACTGTTGTGTACGGGACACCACACAGGAAGTTATGACCACTCTTACATGTTTGCCAAGGTGGCCCCATCACCACCAGACAAAATGCTGAAAGGCAGAGTATCTGTATCGACTGGGAATGACAATGAAAGGTGAAAGGTGCACATTGTTATATTAGCTGAAAACTGATTCTATGGTATTATGAAGGGTTGTTTATTCTAAATGGACCTGTTACTACATTTGAAAGTTACCAAAACACTTAGTTTTGAATGTCTACATAAAATCAGCAATTGCATTCTTTTCATATTACTCTGCAGGGTACTGACCTAATTCAAACGTCGTTTGAGTGCTGTTTTGTTCCATATTGTGTTTGATTGTTTTGTTGCTGTGATCACGGCACCCTTGTGAATGAGACCCTGGTCTCAAATGGGTTTTCCAAACGGACTGGGAAGTAGGTCTCAGAGTCCCCTTGGAGGTGAGCAGTCATCACTCGTGTGGGACACTTACTGATGCTGGTTTCTGTTATTTTCTTTTCATTACACACAAAGTCAACCGAGACTGTTTTTTTTGGTGTTTTTTTACATACATTGTGAATGACAACAGTTCCTCTCTCAATGCGAAACATCTTTCCAACACTCCCCCTCGATAACCACCAAGCCTCAGTGTGAAATAGAACATTGTCATGCTCTGATCCCATATCTCCACAATTTTGCGAACAGACAAGCAGTATACACTTCATCTCCATGTGTATATGGACACGCCTTCAAATGAGTGATTTTGGCTATTTCAGCCACACCCGTTGCTGACAGGTGTATAAAATCGAGCACACAGCCATACAATCTCCTATAAACAAGTATTGGCAGTAGAATGGCCTGTACTGAAGAGCTCAGTGGCTTTCAACGTGGCACTGCCATAGGATGCCACCTTTCCAACAAGTCAGTTTTTCACATTTCTGCTCTGCTAGAGCTGGTCCGGTTAACTGTAAGTATTGTTATCGTGAAGTGGAATCTCAGCCGCGAAATGGTAGGCCACACAAACTCACAGAACAGGACTGCAGAGCGCGTATAAATGGTCTGTCCTCGGTTGCAACACTCACTACTGAGTTCCAAACTGCCTCTGGAAGCAACGTCAGGACAAGAACTGCTCACCAGAAGCGTCATGAAAAGGATTTCCATGGCCGAGCAGCTGCACACAAGCCTAAGATCACCATGCACAATTCCAAGCATCGGCTGGAGTGGTGTAAAGCTCGTCGACATTAGACTCTGGAGCAGAGGAAACGCTTTCTCTGGAGTGATGAATCACACTTCACCATCTGACAGTCTGACGGACGAATCGTGGTTTGGCAGATGCCAGGAGAATGCTACCTGCCCCAATACATAATGCCAAATGTAAAGTTTGGTGGAGGAGGAATAATTGTCTGGGGCTGTTTTTCATGGTTCGGGCTAGGCCCCTTAGCTCCAGTGAAGGGAAATTTTAACGCTACAGCATACAATGACATTCTAGACGATTCTGTGCATCCAAATTTGTTGCAACAGTTTGGGGAAGGCCCTTCCTGGTTCAGCATGACAATGCACAAAGCGAGGTCCATACATTAATGGTTTGTCAAGATCGGTGTGGAAGAACTTGACTGGCCTTCACAGAGCCCTGAACTCAACTCCATCGAACACCTTTGGGATGGATTGGAACGCTGACTGCGAGCCAGGCCCAATCGCCCAACATCAGTGCCCGACCTCACTAATGCTCTTGAATCTGAATGGAAGCAAGTCCCCGCAGCAATGTTCCAACATCTAGTGGAAAGTCTTCCCAGAAGAGTGGAGGCTGTCATAGCAGCAAAGGGGGGATAACCTCCATATTAATGCCCATGATTTTGGAATGAGATCTTCAACGAGCAGGTGTATCTCCGAGTTCTGTGCTCAGCTCTTTTGGCACCAGTTACTCTCTGTGTATTATGCAATGCGTCCATATGGCAGAGGGAGACACATTCATAACTAGAGTGCAGAGGCCGTCCCGCCATAGATAGAGCCCCTTCTGTGTAAAATTCCACCATTCGATCCCATATGGAATCTGGTTTCCGTCAATATAGCCACGCTGCACACTGAACATCCCTTATGCCGCTTCATGCTCGGGAATCGTGAGACGGAAAAATATGTCCTCGTGAATAGCATCTCCCGACATGCATAGCGAACTAAAGTCAATGCACGGGCATCTCGGCCCTCACAGCTAACATCCTTTTGGAGAAAGCAAGCTGGGGAGTTTTTGAGTTGTTCAGTCAGTTTCCTCCTGATTGCTAGCTGACAAAGGAATTGATGTGAGTTTCTGTGCATCTGCCTCCTCACACATTATTTTCACAATAACAATTGCAGCCAGTAAATATCCACGTCTCCGCAATAACGTATCGGACCAAGCCATTCGCCATGGGAATGATTCAAGTGCAACAGTCAAGTGCTGCCTTTTCCCCTGATCTAAGGGTCCTCTCTGGTTGAATTTTCTATTTGAATCATTTCCGCTTAGATTTAGGTTAAGAGGAACCACATTACAATGATTTTGAGATGCAAAGACGATATTATATATACATTTCCAGGAAGTAGTAGTAGTTGTTGTAGTAGTTGTAGTAGTAGTTGTAGTGGTAGTAGTTGCAGCAACAGCAGCAGTCGTCATATTCATTGTCATACAGTAGTAGCAGTAGTAGTAGCAGTAGCAGTAGCAGCAGTAGTAGTAGTAGTCATATTCAGAATCTTTGTCATACAGTAGTAGTAGTAGTAGTAGTCATATTCATAATCATTGTCATACAGTAGTAGTAGTAGGAGTCATATTCATAATCATTGTCATACAGTAGTAGTAGTAGTAGTAGTAGTAGTAGTAGTAGTAGTAGGAGTAGCAGCAGCAGCAGCAGCAGCAGCAGCAGCTGTAGTAGCAGCAGCAGTCGTCATATTCATTGTCATACAGTAGTAGCAGTAGTAGTAGTAGTAGTAGCAGTAGCAGCAGTAGTAGTAGTAGTAGTAGCAACAGCAGTAGTAGCAGCAGTAGTAGTAGTCATATTCATAATCATTGTCATACAGTAGTAGTAGTAGTAGTCATATTCATAATCATTGTCATACAGTAGCAGTAGTAGTAGTAGTCGTATTCATAATCATTGTCATACAGTAGTAGTAGTAGTAGTAGTAGTAGTAGTAGTAGTCATATTCATAATCATTGTCATACAGTAGTAGTAGTAGTAGTAGTAGTCATATTCATAATCATTGTCATACAGTAGTAGTAGTAGTAGTAGTCATATTCATAATAATTGTCATACAGTAGTAGTAGTAGTAGTAGTCGTATTCATAATCATTGTCATACAGTAGTAGTAGTAGTCGTATTCATAATCATTGTCATACAGTAGGAGTAGTAGTAGTAGTAGTAGTAGTAGTAGTAGTAGTAGTAGCAGTAGTAGTAGTAGCAGTAATAGTAGTCATATTCATAATCTTTGTCATACAGTAGTAGTAGTAGTCATATTCATATTTGTCATACAGTAGTAGTAGTAGTAGTAGTCATATTCATAATCTTTGTCATACAGTAGTAGTAGTAGTAGTAGTAGTCATATTTATACAGTAGTAGTAGTAGTCATATTCATAATCATTGTCATACAGTAGTAGTAGTAGTAGTAGTCGTATTCATAATCATTGTCATACAGTAGTAGTAGTAGTAGTCGTATTCATAATCATTGTCATACAGTAGTAGTAGTAGTAGTAGTCATATTCATAATCATTGTCATACAGTAGTAGTAGTAGCAGTAGTAGTAGTAGTCGTATTCATAATCATTGTCATACAGTAGTAGTAGTAGTAGTAGTCATATTCATAATCATTGTCATACAGTAGTAGCAGTAGTAGTAGTCGTATTCATAATCATTGTCATACAGTAGTAGTAGTAGTCATATTCATAATCATTGTCATACAGTAGTAGTAGTAATAGTAGTAGTCATATTCATACAGTTGTAGTAGTAGTAGTCATATTCATAATCATTGTCATACAGTAGTAGTAGTAGTAGTAGTAGTAGTAGTAGTCGTATTCATAATCATTGTCATACAGTAGTAGTAGTAGTAGTAGTAGTCATATTCATAATCATTGTCATACAGTAGTAGTAGTAGTAGTAGTCATATTCATAATCATTGTCAAACAGTAGCAGTAGTAGTAGTAGTAGTCATATTCATAATCATTGTCATACAGTAGTAGTAGTAGCAGTAGTAGTAGTAGTCGTATTCATAATCATTGTCATACAGTAGTAGTAGTAGTAGTAGTCATATTCATAATCATTGTCATACAGTAGTAGCAGTAGTAGTAGTCGTATTCATAATCATTGTCATACAGTAGTAGTAGTAGTCATATTCATAATCATTGTCATACAGTAGTAGTAGTAATAGTAGTAGTCATATTCATACAGTTGTAGTAGTAGTAGTCATATTCATAATCATTGTCATACAGTAGTAGTAGTAGTAGTAGTAGTAGTAGTCGTATTCATAATCATTGTCATACAGTAGTAGTAGTAGTAGTAGTAGTCATATTCATAATCATTGTCATACAGTAGTAGTAGTAGTAGTAGTCATATTCATAATCATTGTCAAACAGTAGCAGTAGTAGTAGTAGTAGTAGTCATATTCATAATCATTGTCATACAGTAGTAGTAGTAGTAGTAGTCATATTCATAATCATTGTCATACAGTAGTAGTAGTAGTAGTAGTAGTAGGAGTAGTCATATTCATAATCATTGTCATACAGTAGTAGTAGTAGTAGTAGTAGTAGTAGTCATATTCATAATCATTGTAATACAGTAGCAGTAGTAGTAGTAGTAGTAGTAGTAGTAGTAGTCGTATTCATAATCATTGTAATACAGTAGCAGTAGTAGTAGTAGTAGTAGTAGTAGTCGTATTCATAATAATTGTCATACAGTAGTAGTAGTAGTAGTAGTAGTAGGAGTAGTCATATTCATAATCATTGTCATACAGTAGTAGTAGTAGTAGTAGTAGTCATAATTGTCATATAGTATTAGTAGTAGTAGTCATTATCAAAGTAATTGTCATACAGTAGTAGCAGTAGTAGTAGTAGTCATATTCATAATCATTGTAATACAGTAGTAGTAGTAGTAGTCATATTCATAATCTTTGTCATACAGTAGTAGTAGTAGTAGTAGTCGTATTCATAATCATTGTCATACAGTAGTAGTAGTAGTCATATTCATAATCATTGTAATACAGTAGTAGTAGTAGTAGTAGTAGTAGTAGTAGTAGTCATATTCATAATCATTGTCATACAGTAGTAGAAGTAGTAGTCATATTCATAATCATTGTCATACAGTAGTAGTAGTCATATTCATAATCATTGTAATACAGTAGTAGTAGTAGTAGTCATATTCATAATCATTGTCATACAGTAGTAGTAGTAGGAGTCATATTCATAATCATTGTCATACAGTAGTAGTAGTAGTAGTAGTAGTAGTAGTAGTAGTAGTAGGAGTAGCAGCAGCAGCAGCAGCAGCAGCAGCAGCTGTAGTAGCAGCAGCAGTCGTCATATTCATTGTCATACAGTAGTAGCAGTAGTAGTAGTAGTAGTAGCAGTAGCAGCAGTAGTAGTAGTAGTAGTAGTAGTAGCAACAGCAGTAGTAGCAGCAGTAGTAGTAGTCATATTCATAATCATTGTCATACAGTAGTAGTAGTAGTAGTCATATTCATAATCATTGTCATACAGTAGCAGTAGTAGTAGTAGTCGTATTCATAATCATTGTCATACAGTAGTAGTAGTAGTAGTAGTAGTAGTAGTAGTAGTCATATTCATAATCATTGTCATACAGTAGTAGTAGTAGTAGTAGTAGTCATATTCATAATCATTGTCATACAGTAGTAGTAGTAGTAGTAGTCATATTCATAATAATTGTCATACAGTAGTAGTAGTAGTAGTAGTCGTATTCATAATCATTGTCATACAGTAGTAGTAGTAGTCGTATTCATAATCATTGTCATACAGTAGGAGTAGTAGTAGTAGTAGTAGTAGTAGTAGTAGTAGTAGTAGCAGTAGTAGTAGTAGCAGTAATAGTAGTCATATTCATAATCTTTGTCATACAGTAGTAGTAGTAGTCATATTCATATTTGTCATACAGTAGTAGTAGTAGTAGTAGTCATATTCATAATCTTTGTCATACAGTAGTAGTAGTAGTAGTAGTAGTCATATTTATACAGTAGTAGTAGTAGTCATATTCATAATCATTGTCATACAGTAGTAGTAGTAGTAGTAGTCGTATTCATAATCATTGTCATACAGTAGTAGTAGTAGTAGTAGTAGTCGTATTCATAATCATTGTCATACAGTAGTAGTAGTAGTAGTAGTCATATTCATAATCATTGTCATACAGTAGTAGTAGTAGCAGTAGTAGTAGTAGTCGTATTCATAATCATTGTCATACAGTAGTAGTAGTAGTAGTAGTCATATTCATAATCATTGTCATACAGTAGTAGCAGTAGTAGTAGTCGTATTCATAATCATTGTCATACAGTAGTAGTAGTAGTCATATTCATAATCATTGTCATACAGTAGTAGTAGTAATAGTAGTAGTCATATTCATACAGTTGTAGTAGTAGTAGTCATATTCATAATCATTGTCATACAGTAGTAGTAGTAGTAGTAGTAGTAGTAGTAGTCGTATTCATAATCATTGTCATACAGTAGTAGTAGTAGTAGTAGTAGTCATATTCATAATCATTGTCATACAGTAGTAGTAGTAGTAGTAGTCATATTCATAATCATTGTCAAACAGTAGCAGTAGTAGTAGTAGTAGTAGTCATATTCATAATCATTGTCATACAGTAGTAGTAGTAGCAGTAGTAGTAGTAGTCGTATTCATAATCATTGTCATACAGTAGTAGTAGTAGTAGTAGTCATATTCATAATCATTGTCATACAGTAGTAGCAGTAGTAGTAGTCGTATTCATAATCATTGTCATACAGTAGTAGTAGTAGTCATATTCATAATCATTGTCATACAGTAGTATTAGTAATAGTAGTAGTCATATTCATACAGTTGTAGTAGTAGTAGTCATATTCATAATCATTGTCATACAGTAGTAGTAGTAGTAGTAGTAGTAGTAGTCGTATTCATAATCATTGTCATACAGTAGTAGTAGTAGTAGTCATATTCATAATCATTGTCATACAGTAGTAGTAGTAGTAGTAGTCATATTCATAATCATTGTCAAACAGTAGCAGTAGTAGTAGTAGTAGTAGTCATATTCATAATCATTGTCATACAGTAGTAGTAGTAGTAGTAGTCATATTCATAATCATTGTCATACAGTAGTAGTAGTAGTAGTAGTAGTAGGAGTAGTCATATTCATAATCATTGTCATACAGTAGTAGTAGTAGTAGTAGTAGTAGTAGTCATATTCATAATCATTGTAATACAGTAGCAGTAGTAGTAGTAGTAGTAGTAGTAGTAGTAGTCGTATTCATAATCATTGTAATACAGTAGCAGTAGTAGTAGTAGTAGTAGTAGTAGTCGTATTCATAATAATTGTCATACAGTAGTAGTAGTAGTAGTAGTAGTAGGAGTAGTCATATTCATAATCATTGTCATACAGTAGTAGTAGTAGTAGTAGTAGTCATAATTGTCATATAGTATTAGTAGTAGTAGTCATTATCAAAGTAATTGTCATACAGTAGTAGCAGTAGTAGTAGTAGTCATATTCATAATCATTGTAATACAGTAGTAGTAGTAGTAGTCATATTCATAATCTTTGTCATACAGTAGTAGTAGTAGTAGTAGTCGTATTCATAATCATTGTCATACAGTAGTAGTAGTAGTCATATTCATAATCATTGTAATACAGTAGTAGTAGTAGTAGTAGTAGTAGTAGTAGTAGTCATATTCATAATCATTGTCATACAGTAGTAGAAGTAGTAGTCATATTCATAATCATTGTCATACAGTAGTAGTAGTCATATTCATAATCATTGTAATACAGTAGTAGTAGTAGTAGTCATATTCATAATCATTGTCATACAGTAGTAGTAGTAGTAGTCGTATTCATAATCATTGTCATACAGTAGTAGTAGTAGTAGTAGTAGTAGCAGCAGCAGTCGTCATATTCATTGTCAAACAGTAGTAGCAGTAGCAGTAGTAGTAGTAGTCATATTCATAATCATTGTCATACAGTAGTAGTAGTAGTAGTCATATTCATAATCATTGTCATACAGTAGAAGTAGTAGTAGTAGTAGTAGTCATATTCATAATCATTGTCATACAGTAGTAGTAGTTGTAGTAGTAGTAGTAGTCGTCGTATTCATAATAATTGTCATACAGTAGTAGTAGTTGTAGTAGTAGGAGTAGTCATATTCATAATCATTCTCATACAGTAGTAGTAGTAGTAGTAGTAGTCATAATTGTCATACAGTAGTAGTAGTAGTAGTCATTATCAAAGTAATTGTCATACAGTAGTTGTAGTAGTATTAGTAGTTGTATTCATAATCATTGTCATACAGTAGTAGTTGTAGTAGTAGTAGTCGTATTCATAATCATTGTCATACAGTAGTAGTAGTAGTAGTAGTAGTAGTAGTAGTAGTTGTTGTATTCATAATCCTTGTCATACAGTAGTAGTAGTAGTAGTCATATTCATAATCATTGTCATACAGTAGTAGTAGTAGTAGTAGTAGTCATATTCATAATCATTGTAATACAGTAGTAGTAGTAGTAGTCATATTCATAATCTTTGTCATACAGTAGTAGTAGTAGTAGTAGTAGTCGTATTCATAATCATTGTCATACAGTAGTAGTAGTAGTAGTCATATTCATAATCATTGTAATACAGTAGTAGTAGTAGTAGTAGTAGTAGTCATATTCATAATCATTGTCATACAGTAGTAGTAGTAGTAGTAGTTGTCATATTCATAATCATTGTCATACAGTAGTAGTAGTAGTAGTAGTAGTAGTAGTCATATTCATAATCATTGTCATACAGTTGTAGTAGTAGTAGTAGTAGTCATATTCATAATCATTGTAATACAGTAGTAGTAGTAGTAGTAGTCATATTCATAATCATTGTCATACACTAGTAGTAGTAGTATTCATAATCATTGTCCTATAGTAGTAGTCATATTCATACTCATTGTCATACAGTAGTAGTAGTAGTAGTAGTAGTAGTAGTAGTCATATTTATAATCATTGTAATACAGTAGTAGTAGTAGTAGTATTCATAATCATTGTCATATAGTAGTAGTCATATTCATGCTCATTGTCATACAGTAGTAGTAGTAGTAGTAGTAGTCATATTCATAATCATTGTCATACAGTTGTAGTAGTAGTAGTAGTCGTATTCATAATCATTGTCATACAGTAGTAGTAGTAGTAGTAGTAGTCATATTCATAATCATTGTAATACAGTAGTAGTAGTAGTAGTATTAGTAGTAGTAGTAGTCGTATTCATAATCATTGTCATACAGTAGTAGTAGTAGTAGTCATATTCATAATCATTGTCATACAGTAGTAGTAGTAGTAGTCATATTCATAATAATTGTCATACAGTAGTAGTAGTAGTAGTAGTCGTATTCATAATCATTGTCATACAGTAGTAGTAGTAGTAGTAGTCATATTCATAATCATTGTAATACAGTAGTAGTAGTAGTAGTATTAGTAGTAGTAGTAGTAGTAGTAGTAGTAGTAGTCATATTCATAATCATTGTCATACAGTAGTAGTAGTAGTAGTCATATTCATAATAATTGTCATACAGTAGTAGTAGTAGTAGTAGTCGTATTCATAATCATTGTCATACAGTAGTAGTAGTAGTAGTAGTCATATTCATAATCATTGTCATACAGTAGTAGTAGTAGTAGTAGTAGTAGTAGTAGTAGTAGTAGCAGTAATAGTAGTCATATTCATAATCTTTGTCCTACAGTAGTAGTAGTAGTAGTAGTAGTAGTAGTAGTAGTCATAATCATTGTCATACAGTAGTAGTAGTAGTAGTCATATTCATAATCATTGTCATACAGTAGTAGTAGTAGTCATATTCATAATCATTGTCATACAGTAGTAGTAGTAGTAGTCATATTCATAATCATTGTCATACAGTAGAAGTAGTAGTAGTAGTAGTAGTCATATTCATAATCATTGTCATACAGTAGTAGTAGTTGTAGTAGTAGTAGTAGTCGTCGTATTCATAATAATTGTCATACAGTAGTAGTAGTTGTAGTAGTAGGAGTAGTCATATTCATAATCATTCTCATACAGTAGTAGTAGTAGTAGTAGTAGTCATAATTGTCATACAGTAGTAGTAGTAGTAGTCATTATCAAAGTAATTGTCATACAGTAGTTGTAGTAGTATTAGTAGTTGTATTCATAATCATTGTCATACAG
>NC_092167.1:27850038-27857538 GCF_045791955.1 Oncorhynchus clarkii lewisi
TAGTAGTCATATTCATAATCATTGTCATACAGTAGTAGTAGTAGTAGTCGTATTCATAATCATTGTCATACAGTAGTAGTAGTAGTAGTAGTAGTAGCAGCAGCAGTCGTCATATTCATTGTCAAACAGTAGTAGCAGTAGCAGTAGTAGTAGTAGTCATATTCATAATCATTGTCATACAGTAGCAGTAGTAGTAGTAGTAGTAGTCATATTCATAATCATTGTCATACAGTAGTAGTAGTAGTAGTAGTAGTAGTAGTAGTCGTATTCATAATAATTGTCATACAGTAGTAGTAGTTGTAGTAGTAGGAGTAGTCATATTCATAATCATTGTCATACAGTAGTAGTAGTAGTAGTAGTAGTCATAATTGTCATACAGTAGTAGTAGTAGTAGTCATTATCAAAGTAATGTCATACAGTAGTTGTAGTAGTAGTAGTAGTCGTATTCATAATCATTGTCATACAGTAGTAGTTGTAGTAGTAGTAGTCGTATTCATAATCATTGTCATACAGTAGTAGTAGTAGTAGTAGTAGTAGTAGTAGTAGTTGTTGTATTCATAATCCTTGTCATACAGTAGTAGTAGTTGTAGTCATATTCATAATCATTGTCATACAGTAGTAGTAGTAGTAGTAGTAGTCGTATTCATAATCATTGTCATACAGTAGTAGTAGTAGTAGTAGTCATATTCATAATCATTGTCATACAGTAGTAGTAGTAGTAGTAGTAGTCATATTCATAATCATTGTCATACAGTAGTAGTAGTAGTAGTAGTAGTCATATTCATAATCATTGTAATACAGTAGTAGTAGTAGTAGTCATATTCATAATCTTTGTCATACAGTAGTAGTAGTAGTAGTCGTATTCATAATCATTGTCATACAGTAGTAGTAGTAGTAGTCATATTCATAATCATTGTAATACAGTAGTAGTAGTAGTAGTAGTAGTCATATTCATAATCATTGTCATACAGTAGTAGTAGTAGTAGTCATATTCATAATCATTGTCATACAGTAGTAGTAGTAGTAGTAGTAGTCATATTCATAATCATTGTAATACAGTAGTAGTAGTAGTAGTCATATTCATAATCTTTGTCATACAGTAGTAGTAGTAGTAGTCGTATTCATAATCATTGTCATACAGTAGTAGTAGTAGTAGTCATATTCATAATCATTGTAATACAGTAGTAGTAGTAGTAGTAGTAGTAGTAGTCATATTCATAATCATTGTCATACAGTAGTAGTAGTAGTAGTAGTAGTAGTCATATTCATAATCATTGTCATACAGTAGTAGTAGTAGTAGTAGTAGTAGTCATATTCATAATCATTGTCATACAGTTGTAGTAGTAGTAGTAGTAGTAGTAGTCATAATCATAATCATTGTAATACAGTAGTAGTAGTAGTAGTAGTAGTATTCATAATCATTGTCATATAGTAGTAGTCATATTCATACTCATTGTCATACAGTAGTAGTAGTAGTAGTAGTAGTAGTAGTAGTCATATTTATAATCATTGTAATACAGTAGTAGTAGTAGTAGTATTCATAATCATTGTCATATAGTAGTAGTCATATTCATACTCATTGTCATACAGTAGTAGTAGTAGTAGTAGTAGTAGTAGTAGTCATATTTATAATCATTGTAATACAGTAGTAGTAGTAGTAGTATTCATAATCATTGTCATATAGTAGTAGTCATATTCATACTCATTGTCATACAGTAGTAGTAGTAGTAGTAGTAGTAGTCATATTCATAATCATTGTCATACAGTTGTAGTAGTAGTAGTAGTCGTATTCATAATCATTGTCATACAGTAGTAGTAGTAGTAGTAGTCATATTCATAATCATTGTAATACAGTAGTAGTAGTAGTAGTCGTATTCATAATCATTGTCATACAGTAGTAGTAGTAGTAGTAGTAGTAGTAGTCATATTCATAATCATTGTCATACAGTAGTAGTAGTAGTAGTCATATTCATAATAATTGTCATACATTAGTAGTAGTAGTAGTAGTCGTATTCATAATCATTGTCATACAGTAGTAGTAGTAGTAGTAGTCATATTCATAATCATTGTAATACAGTAGTAGTAGTATTAGTAGTAGTAGTAGTCGTATTCATAATCATTGTCATACAGTAGAATTAGTAGTAGTAGTAGTAGTCATATTCATAATCATTGTCATACAGTAGTAGTAGTAGTAGTCATATTCATAATAATTGTCATACAGTAGTAGTAGTAGTAGTAGTCGTATTCATAATCATTGTCATACAGTAGTAGTAGTAGTAGTAGTCATATTCATAATCATTGTCATAGAGTAGTAGTAGTAGTAGTAGTAGTAGTAGTAGTAGTAGTAGTAGTAGTAGCAGTAATAGTAGTCATATTCATAATCTTTGTCCTACAGTAGTAGTAGTAGTAGTAGTAGTAGTAGTCATATTCATAATCTTTGTCCTACAGTAGTAGTAGTAGTAGTAGTAGTAGTCGTATTCATAATCATTGTCATACAGTAGTAGTAGTAGTAGTCATATTCATAATCATTGTCATACAGTAGTAGTAGTAGTCATATTCATAATCATTGTCATACAGTAGTAGTAGTAGTCATATTCATAATCATTGTCATACAGTAGTAGTAGTAGTAGTAGTAGTAGTAGTAGTCATATTCATACAGTAGTAGTAGTAGTAGTCGTATTCATAATCATTGTCATACAGTAGTAGTAGTAGTAGTAGTCATATTCATAATCATTGTCATACAGTAGTAGTAGTAGTAGTAGTCATATTCATAATCATTGTCATACAGTAGTAGTAGTAGTAGTAGTAGTCGTATTCATAATCATTGTCATACAGTAGTAGTAGTAGTAGTAGTCATATTCATAATCATTGTCATACAGTAGTAGTAGTAGTACTAGTAGTCATATTCATAATCATTGTCATACAATAGTAGTAGTAGTAGTAGTCATATTCATAATCATTGTAATACAGTAGTAGTAGTAGTAGTAGTAGTAGTAGTAGTCATATTCATAATCATTGTCATACAGTAGTAGTAGTAGTAGTAGTAGTAGTAGTAGTAGTAGTAGCAGTAATAGTAGTCATATTCATAATCTTTGTCCTACAGTAGTAGTAGTAGTAGTAGTAGTAGTAGTCATATTCATAATCTTTGTCCTACAGTAGTAGTAGTAGTAGTAGTAGTCGTATTCATAATCATTGTCATACAGTAGTAGTAGTAGTAGTCATATTCATAATCATTGTCATACAGTAGTAGTAGTAGTCATATTCATAATCATTGTCATACAGTAGTAGTAGTAGTAGTAGTAGTAGTAGTCATATTCATACAGTAGTAGTAGTAGTAGTCGTATTCATAATCATTGTCATACAGTAGTAGTAGTAGTAGTAGTCATATTCATAATCATTGTCATACAGTAGTAGTAGTAGTAGTAGTCATATTCATAATCATTGTCATACAGTAGTAGTAGTAGTAGTAGTAGTAGTCGTATTCATAATCATTGTCATACAGTAGTAGTAGTAGTAGTAGTAGTCATATTCATAATCATTGTCATACAGTAGTAGTAGTAGTAGTAGTAGTCATATTCATAATCATTGTCATACAGTAGTAGTAGTAGTAGTAGTCATATTCATAATCATTGTAATACAGTAGTAGTAGTAGTAGTAGTAGTAGTAGTAGTAGTCATATTCATAATCATTGTAATACAGTAGTAGTAGTAGTAGTAGTAGTAGTAGTAGTAGTAATATTCATAGTCATTGTCATAAAGTAGTAGTTGAGAGTACTTAGTGTTGTCAACACTCTAGATTAGGGCCGAATATTTATAAACAGTTTATAATCAGCTCTTCAGTATTAAACTATTCATGAAGAGAGAGTTTAGTCTCAACAAGCACTAACAATAGCAGTCGTAAACACACACACACACACACACACACACACACACACACACACACACACACACACACACACACACACACACACACACACACACACATGATAGAGATATTTGCTATTACAATGTAGTTTATAGCCATTCTACTATTTATAATTTAATTACATTGCTGAATAATGTCCTGTTAGTGAATACAGATATTGAGTTATTGTGTGTGCGTGTGTGTGTGTGTGTGCGTGTGTGTGTGCGTGCGTGCGGTCAGGCAAGAGCCTCCGCACGGAGTAAATAGAGAGTCACAGTGGCACCGCAGCCTGATGTAATGGATGTTCTCACCAACAAAATCTCATAGATTCCCTTCAAAATTCGACATATTATGAATGAAGGTCTAATTTGTTGGTGCTGAATCAGGACCTGACCCAGAGTGGTTTATTATCACTATGTGGGTTAGTTTTTATATTCCTTTCCATCATACTCCTCCATCTCTCCTTCCCTTTTTTCCCTCCTCACTACCCTCCCTTCTTCCATTCCCCTCTATCTTCATCTCCATCTGTAATCCCCTCCCTCCCTCTGCCACTACCCTCCCTTCCCTCACCTTCCATCCCTCTCTCCTTCTTTTCTTCCCTGTCTCCTTCATTTCTCCTAGCCCTCTCTCTGTCTCTCCCGCCATCCTTTCATTCTGACAGGCTGTGGTTTGTTGTTGTGTTTTCTCTCCTGCCTCTAGCGTTACTATGGCACCCTGCTGAGATGGAGGGAACAAGAGAGAGATGGATGGAGGGAGAAAGAGAGAGAAGGAGAGCGAGAGGGAGGGACGGTCGGACGGACGGACGGACGGAGGGAGAGAGCGAGAGGGAGAGAGAGAAAGATAGATATATGGAGAGAGAGGGATGGACTGACGGACGGACGGACGGACGGAGGGAGAGAGAGCGAGAGGGAGAGAGAGAAAGATAGATATATGGAGCGAGAGGGAGGGACTGACGGACGGACGGAGGGAGAGAGAGCGAGAGGGAGAGAGAGAAAGATAGATATATGGAGAGAGAGGGAGAGAGAGAGCGAGAGGGAGAGAGAAAGATAGATATATGGAGAGAGAGAGGGGGTGGGGGGGGTCATACAGCGAGAGTTTTCTATCCACCATCCCAGGCCTTTACTGTGTGTGTGTGTGTGTGTGTGTGTGTGTGTGTGTGTGTGTGTGTGTGTGTGTGTGTGTGTGTGTGTGTGTGTGTGTGTGTGTGTGTGTGTGTGTGTGTGTGTCTGTGTCTGTGTGGAGGGGGGGGGAAGTGTTCTGTTAAGCAAAGGGCTAGATATTGATCAGTCTGTCAAAGGGTGCTGTGTACTGATGCTCCCTTACACCGTAGCAGGCAGTTACCGATTAGTACCACACACACACACACACACACACACACAGGGAAAGGAGAGGAGAGAGAACTGAAGAGTAGTCAAAATAAGCCGAGAAGAGCAGTAGATAATCAAGAGAAAACGATTGAAAAATAAATAGAATAGAAGAGTAGTCAAAGGAAGAGGACAGGAGAACAAAACAAGATATTGAGGCTAGGACGTATAAATAACAGTGTGTCTGTCGAGCCCCAGTCATAACAATGTGGTCTAGTTTGGAAGCCAATTCCGGCTTACGCTATTGGGCGTGGGGGTGGCAGCCGGGCTATGCTATTGGCTAGATGTGATGCAAGGTGGGCGTGTCTGCTGCTAATTGATTGGTCAACCAAACGCCTGTCTGAGGGTTCCGAACCAGACGGAGTGGTTACGGTGGGTTGGAGGGAGGGAGGGAGGGAGGGAGGGAGGGAGGGAGGGAGGGAGGGAGAGTACATTAGACTCTAGCCTGAACCATTATACTTAATGATAGACTATAATTGTAAAGGGAGGTTCAGGATGGCAGCTTTATTAATTGATACTAAGATAATAGATGTGGCTTGTTTTAACCCAGGAGTTTTCAAACTGGGGTCTGCGGATACCCACTTATTTTTCACAACAATAAATATTGGTTTTTATTATCCCCAGTTTGGTCAAATCTTCCTGTCTTTCCCATCCACCCCCCAATGCCAATCATATCTTTGCATCAGTATGCAACTAGCCTTTGCATTGTCCTCGCCCTTTATACACCAGTGGTAGTCAGAGCCGTATTACTGACGGGCACGCGGGGCACAAGCCCTGGTGCCCGACCTCCAGGGGGGGGCCCCCCCAACCTCATTATTTATATTTTTCCCCGGCGCCAGGTGCGGAGGCCCCCACAACCAAAACTTAGGCCCCGAAAGGCTAGAGCCCGGCTCTGCTCAGATAGCACATGACCACAGCATAAGCCATGGCAAGATGTGTAGAATAGCGGGATGTTTGCTTGAAAACTGCTACATTTTCTCTCAGCCGCATGGCAAAGTGTAGAACAGAAGGATTAGCATCGGTCATCACTGTGCGGCTTGTGAGCTGCATGTGGCTCTCAGGAACTTACTTGGCTGCTCACAAAAATATTAAAAAAACATTTTTTAGGGGTATCCTCGCCCAGGGGCTCATAATATTTAGGGGTTTTTGACATTAGAAGGTTTGAAAACCCCTAGTCTGAACTACTGGCTTGATCCATTGAAGAAGGTTGTCCTGTCCATGTTCTGCTGTTTTAAAGCCTGTCATTGTTTACTGTCTGATAGATCAAGTTATGTAAAGTGATTTCTGTCCAGTAATACTTGTTTGTGTGTGTGTGTGTGTGTGTGTGTGTGTGTGTGTGTCTACCATGTGTCAATTTAATCGCACCCTGTCCCGCTTTCACCGTCTATTCCCCCATAATCCACCTCAATTTAATAACCACTGTGTGTGTCTGTGTCTGTGTCTGTGTGTGTGTCTGTGTCTTTGAGTGTGTGTGTGTGTGTGTGTGTGTGTGTGTGTGTGTGTGTGTGTGTGTGTGTGTGTGTGTGTGTGTGTGTGTGTGTGTGTGTGTGTGTGTGTGTGTGTGTGTGTGTGTGTGTGTGTGTGTCTGTGTCTTTGAGTGTGTGTGTGTGTGTGTGTGTGTGTGTGTGTGTGTGTGTGTGTGTGTGTGTGTGTGTCTGTGTCTGTGTGTGTGTGTGTGTGTGTGTGTGTGTGTGTGTGTGTGTGTGTGCATCCATATGAGCAGCCAGTGTCTGGCTGTAAACAACATTACATGATTAGAAGCCAGAACATAAACATATTGTTTGTTCTTTGGCATGGTTGACATTAACCTAATTCAACTAGGATTACCATGAAGAGAGAGGGAGAGAGAGAGGGGAGGAAGATGGCAGAGAGAGAGGGAGGCAGGGAGGGAGAGAGAGTGAGAGGGGAAGGAGAGGGGAGGAAGATGGCAGGGAGGGTGAGAGAGAGAGGGGAAGGAGAGGGTTAGGAAGATGGCAGAGAGAGAGAGAGGCAGGGAGAGAGAGAGCCGGGAAGGAGAGGGGAGGAAGATGGCAGAGAGAGAGGGAGGGAATGAAGGAAGGGAGAGGGGAGAGGGCAGTTTCGCAGGTACACACACACACACACACACTGGAACTCCTGGTCTCATAGACTTGAAATAGCAGCTGGAGTTGACACAGTTTAGCAATCTCTGAAAGAGCAGTAATAGCGTTATGTTCTGTAAGAGCCAGCCTTGTGCGTGCGTGTGTGTGCGTGT
>NC_092167.1:27860038-27872538 GCF_045791955.1 Oncorhynchus clarkii lewisi
AGAGACTGCCAGGAACAGTGGGGGAATGTGTGTGTGTGTGTGTGTGTGTGTGTGTGTGTGTGTGTGTGTGTGTGTGTGTGTGTGTGTGTGTGTGTGTGTGTTAGAGAGCGGCGGTGTTTCAAACAGTCCCAGGATAGTTTACTGCTTCAAAGCACCGGAGCTGGAGAGAGAGGAGAAGAAGGAGAGAAGAGAGGGAGGCCTATTCCTCTCCCTCACTCTTTTTTTCTCTCCCTCGTTTTCAAAGAAGAGGAGCGGGAGAGTTACCCAAATCTGTCTAATTTGAAGTTCCCCCGTTCCCTTTCTCCAACCAAGCCTGACTGGCCTCCCCCCCCCCCCCCCCCTCCTTTTCTCCCGCTCCCCATCTCTCTCTTTCTCCCTTCTCTCTCGCTTCTCTCTCTCTCCCTGCCAGCCCTTATGCCAGTCCAGTGCCAGGGCGTCTGGCCAACTCATTGTGTGTGTGTGTGTGTGTGTGTGTGTGTGTGTGTGTGTGTGTGTGTGTGTGTGTGTGTGTGTGTGTGTGTGGTGTGTGGTGTGTGGTGTGTGTGTGTGTGTGTGTGTGTGTGTGTGTGGGCATGTCTGTGTTTACCCATGTTACCTTATGCTAGTCTGTAACTGCTGGTACAGTATGCCACGGTCGTAACGATCCTGCCAGTTCCTCTGTGTCTCCCAGTCACACACACTCTGTGCCAGCATATACACACACACTGTGCCAGTCTACCCAGTAACAGTTAACTATTCTGCCAATCTACCCAACCTCACACACAAGCAGGAAGACAAACACACACACACACACACATATATACAGACATATACACACAGAGACATATACAGAGAGAGGGAGAGGGAAAATAACTGGAAAGAAAAAGAGAGAGAGAGAGATCGGGAGGTGGTAGTTCCTGTCATGTCTGCTGTGTGGAAGTAGGTCAGGCGTCACATTCATTAACATCCCCCACACACACACACACACACACACACACACACACACACACATGCTCCAATCAGACACGCGCACAACCATGCACACACACAAAGCAGGCAAGTACACACAGACACACACACTCTGGGGCAGACTGCTGATGAAAAACACCACACACGCACACGTGTGCTCGCGCACACACTATATTCCCCAGTCCTGCGTGTCTCACACACACAAAGACACACACTCACCATACCATGTTACATCCCACTGCTCCACATCAAGCCCCTTTGCTGGACAAACATCAGGCAGGCAGCTCCCTGTAGCGCTGGAGCTACCGTTAGCATTAGCTACGAGGAACCATTGATTGATTCACTGTCATTTCATTATCTGATTTAAAGATACACACATTTACAGCCATGAACATCTGGAAGTGTTAACATCCGGTACGGGCCTCCCGGGTGGCGCAGTGGTCTAATTCACTGCATCGCAGTGCTAGCTGTGCCACGAGAGACTCTGGGTTCGAGCCCAGGCTCTGTCGCAGCCGGCCATGACCGGGAGGTCCATGGGGCGAAGCACAATTGGCCTAGTGTCGTCCGGGTTAGTGAGGGTTTGGCCGGTAGGGATATCCTTGTCTCATCGCGTACTAGCGACTCCTGTGGTGGGTTGGGCGCAGTGCACGCTGACCAGGTCGCTAGGGGCACGGTGTTTCCTCCGACACATTGGTGCAGCTGGCTTCAGGGTTGGATGCGTGCTGTGTTAAGAAGCAGTGCGGCTTGGTTGGGTGGTGTTTCGGAGGTCGCATGACTCTCGACCTTCGTCTCTCCCGAGCCCGTACGGGAGTTGTAGTGATGAGACAAGATAGTAACTTCTAAAAACAATTGGATACCACAAAATTGGGGCGAAAAAAGGGGGTAGAATTTAAAAAATAAAAAACATCCGGTTTGACGGGACAAATGCGGAAACAAAGGAGAGCTCGGTTTGTTGTTTTGAAAATCTCTGAAAAAGTGTTCTATTGAAAAAGGTTACGCACCTTTTGAATTTGTATCCCGGCAACGCGGATAGCCTCAGTTGCTGGGACCGCTAGCCTAGCTGCTAACTAGCTAGCAAGCTAGCAAGGTTTCCAGGACAGCTTGAACACAGCCCGCGACGTGACTAGCCCTTGTAGCTGGGACCGCGGATTGTCCTGGACTCTTCTTGGCTGTCTAAATCCCTGCTGTGTGTTGTTGTTTCAATCTACCATGCGACCTGCCCTGTCAGGAACTGCGTGGAGTACCAGCGTGGAGTTAGCCTACGTTGCTACCATGGCATCTATAGGAAAGCTGAAAGATCTTTCAAACAAACAAAAAGGGTCCAACAAGCAGTTGCTACAACAACAGGAAAATAGCTTCAAGAGCTTTGTCCAAATACTGATGGACTCAAACACTGATGGACTCAAATACTGATGGACAAAATATTTGACGATCTGACCAGAGAAGTCCAAGACCTTAAGAACAGTTTGCAGATCTCCCAGGGCGAGGTGGATGTCATGAAAGAGACTTGCAGCAAAATGACGAGAAACTGTAAGTCCACTCAAGATGACGAGAAACTGTAAGTCCACTCAAGATGACGAGAAACTGTAAGTCCACTCAAGATGACGAAAAACTGTAAGTCCACTCAAGATGACGAGAAACTGTAAGTCCACTCAAGATGACGAGAAACTGAAAGTCCATTCAAGATGACAACAGCACACTCTGTGAATCGTTATTAACGATGACGAGGAAAACAGACTATCTAGAGGGGCAATCCAGGAGGAATAACATGACAACTGGGGTGAGAAAGTACGAAACAATTACCACTGAAAAGCTGCAGCTGTATCATGCGATGATTGAGGTGGCGCCTACCCACAGGTTTGGAAAACATGTAGCCAGACTTGGTGACAACCCAGGCCGATAGTGGTCAAGCCCCTGAGGTTTAAGGACAAGACGGATGTTCCGGAGAGAGCCAAGAACTTGAGAGGAACCAACATTTTCCTCAGCGAGGACTTCTCTGAAGCTGTGCGCCCAAGGCGGGAAAAACGCATCCCAGCTATGAAAGCTGCCAGAGAGCGTGGGAACACTGCTTACATTCACTACGACAGGCTCACTGTACACCCTCTCTCCCAAAAGCCTGGGAGGAATGAGAGAGCCAAGCCTCAGGGCCAGTAGCTTCAGCCCCACATCAGACACACACATTTGTTTTGACTCCATATTATGTCTATCTCTGATAAGCTACCAAGGAAAGTGCTAAGAATAGCTCATATTACATATACAGTATAACATTGGACGGTCAATTATCACGGGTAAGTCATATTGACAAATGTGGAGGGGTGTGTATGTTATTCAAAAAAATATGTTCTGCGCTTTTTTTGACACAAAGATCAACTGTACTAGTTGTCCAGGGTCTGGTCTTGTCCCATCTCGATCGCTGTCGGGTAATATGGTCAAGTGCGGCAAAGAAAGACGGCAAAGAAAGACCGAGAACGTCTGCAGCTGGCTCAAAACAGAGCAGCACGCCTTGCCCTTAACTGCACATACACAACTAACATCACCAACATGCCAGTCCTTCCTGGTTGAGGGTTGACGAGATGCAGTATTTACTTCTTCTCTTCAAGTTTTTAATGAGGAATAGTACTCCAGATTGTCTGCATAATGAAATAACATTCAGCTCAGACACGCGTACATACCCCATAAGACAGGCCACCAAGGGTCTCTTTACAGTCCCCAAGTCCAAAACGAATTCACGGCAACACACAGTTTTGTGCAGGACCATGATCGCATAGAACTCCCTTCCATCTCCAATTACTCAAGCAAACAGCAGTATTGGACTGGTTGAGAGAGGGGGTAAGGAGAGGGTTAGGATAATATTGGACTGGTTGAGAGAGGGGGTAAGGAGAGGGCTAGGATAATATTGGACTGGTTAAGAGAGGGGGTAAGGAGAGGGCTAGGATAATATTGGACTGGTTGAGAGAGGGGGTAAGGAGAGGGCTAGGATAATATTGGACTGGTTGAGAGAGGGGGTAAGGAGAGGGCTAGGATAATATTGGACTGGTTGAGAGAGGGTAAGGAGAGGACTATGATAATATTGGACTGGTTGAGAGCGGGGGTAAGGAGAGGACTATGATAATATTGGACTGGTTGAGAGAGGGGGTAAGGAGAGGGCTAGGATAATATTGGACTGGTTGAGAGCGGGGGTAAGGAGAGGACTATGATAATATTGGACTGGTTGAGAGAGGGGGTAAGGAGAGGGCTAGGACACACTATCACATACATACTTGTTGTTGTTGTATTGTTTGTATTATGTTTTTGTTTTATTGTTTGTACAGTATCAGTCAAACGTTTGGACACACCTGCTCATTCCAGGGTTTTTCTTTATTTGTACAATTTTCTTCATTGTATAATAATAGTGAAGACATAACTATAAAATAACACATATGGAATCATGTAGTAACCAAAAAAGTGTTAAATAAATCAAAATATATTTTATATTTGAGATCCTTCAAAGTAGCCACCCTTTGCCTTGATGACAACTTTGTACACTCTTGGCATTCTCTCAACCAGCTTCATGAGGTAGTCACCTGGAACGCATTTCAATTAACAGGTGTGCCTCGTTAAAAGTCAATTAGTGGAATTTCTTTCCTTCTTAATGTGTTTGAGCCAATCAGTTGTTTTGTGACAAAGCATGGGTGGTATACAGAAGATAGCCCTATTTGGTAAAAGACCAAGACCATATTATGGCTAGAACTAACTCAAATATTTTATTTATTTATTTCACCTTTATTTAACTAGGCAAGTCAGTTTAGAACAAATTCTAGAGACAACACAACACTACATAAACAAAGATCCTAAGACAACAACATAGTAAGGCAGCAACACATGACAACACAGCATGGTAGCAACACAACATGACAACAACATGGTAGGACATGAAGGTCAGTCATTCTGGAAAATTGCAAGAACTTTGATAGTTTCTTCAAGTGCATTTGCAAAAACCATCAAGCGCTATTATGAAACTGGCTCTCATGAGGACCGCCACAGGAATGGAAGACCCAGAGGTACCTCTGCTGCAGACGATAAGTTCATTAGAGTTACCACCAGCCTCAGAAATTGCAACCCAAATAAATGCTTCACGTAGTTCAAGTAACAAACACATCTCAACATCAACTGTTCAGAGGAAACTGCGTGAATCAGGCCTTCATGGTCGAATTGTTGCAAAGAAACCACTACTAAGGGACAACAATAAGAAGAAGAGACTTGCTTGGGCCAAGAAACACGAGCAATGGACATTAGACCGGTGGAAATCTGTTATTGGGTCTGATGAGTCCAAATTTGAGATTTTTGGTTCCAACCGCCGTGTCTTTGTGAGACGCAGAGTAGTTGAACGGATGATCTCCACATTGTGTGCTTCCCACCGTGAAGCATGGAGGAGGAGGTGTGATGGTGCTTTGCTGGTGACACGATCAGTGATTTATTTAGAATTCAAGGCACACTTAACCAGCATGGCTGCCACAGCATTCTGCAGCGATACGCCATCCCATCTGGGACTGTCATTTGTTTTTCAACAGGACAATGATCCAACACACCTCCAGGCTGTGTAAGGGCTATTTGACCAATAAGGAGAGTGATGGAGTGCTGCATCAGATGACCTGGCCTCCACAATCACCCGACCTCAACCCAATTGAGATGGTTTGGGATGTGTTGGACCGCAGAGTGAAGGAAAAGCAGTCAACAAGTGCTCAGCATATGTGAGAACTCCTTCAAGCCTGTTGGGAAAGCATTCCAGGTGAAGCTGGTTGAGAGAATCTTCAAGAGTGTGCAAAGCTGTCATCAAGGCAAAGGGTGGCTACTTTGAAGAATCTACCATCTAAAATATATTTTGATTTGTTTAAAACAGTTTTATGGTTACTACATGATTCCATATGTGTTATTTCATAGTTTTGATGTCTTCACTATTATTCTACAATGTGGAAACCCTTGAATGAGTAGGTGTGTCCAAACTTTTGACTGGTACTGTATATCGTAGTCTTTTAAATGTGTGTGACTGTCCTTGTCTATCAGTGTACCCGTGTTTTGTTACTTGTCATGTTTTGTGTTTTTGTGAACCCCAGGAAGAGTAGATGCTGCCTCTTCAAAAGCTAATGGGGATTCAAATAAACAAACACTTAAACTCTCCCTGAGTTGTTCCTAGTGTAATAGTGTGTACTTTCTAGTGCAGTGGTATGTATTGTGTACTTGCATACTTTTTCATCCAGGACTAGTCTTAACCTGTGTCCAGGAAACCAGCCCCTAAAATCTAATTGTTTCCAAGTGCAGAATGTAGTGTAGACTTAACTAAAGTGCAGTAGTGTAGTGTAGACTTAACTAAAGGGTGTTGGTGTAGACTGTAGAGTGTTACTGTGGAGATAAAAGTCTCAACAGCGTTAGCAGCCATCAAACTCTTTCTGTCTGCTTCAGTTCCCTTCTGACAGCTGGGTCGATTTCAGCTCCCTAAAACACCATGCAGTGTACGTATGTGTGTGTCAGTGTCTCTACCTAGAGTGTGTGTGTGTATAGCACGTTGAGCATTAGCAGTCTACCCCAGTGTGTGTGTGTGTGTGTGTGTGTGTTTGTGTGTTTGTGCCTTCTGTGCCCCAGATCTAGTTGTTATGTGCTCCTAGCAAGGTCAGGCAGAGTTGCATGACAAAGCTAGTTCGCTGATTCACTGTCTGGCCGCCTCCCAAATGGCACCCTGTGCCTGAGTTAGTGCACTACTTTGGTCAGGGCCCAAATGTGCCATTTGAGACACACACACTCTCTCTGTCTAACCCCCACAGTCACGGTGCAGACAAACACACACACACATACACACACACGCACTCCCTCCCATCACTAGTTGTATTTTTCCCATGGTAATTTCACTTCCTGCCTGGTTTACTATAGAAGGCCTTCCTGTTTGTGGACATGCTGTCCAAGGCTAGACACGTGTGTGTGTGCGTGTGTGTGTGTGTGTGTGTGTGTGTGTGTGTGTGTGTGTGTGTGTGTGTGTGTGTGTGTGTGTGTCAGAGGAGGCTGGTGACTTGAAAAACTGAGGAGGATTGGAGACCCGCGGTATAGGCACGGAGACGACAAAGCGTGTTTCAAAAATCGTCAAAGAAAGATGATTTTAACCTACAACATTTCATAAATACACCTATAGTATAATAATATGGTGAATGGGAACGAGAGGGCTACTTACACAGTGCTGGTGAGGGATCACAGCCATGGTTGAATGGGGGTATGAGACATTATTTGAGGTGTTCAGAGGCTTGACTTCAGTGCAGGACAGGGGTTGAGGTGTTCAGAGGCTTCAGTGCAGGACAGGCTCATCATGGATGGATGGTGTTGGGGAAGAGCTCAACTGTTCCACTGAGGGCAGGGCAGGATTTAACTGGGAAGACGAAAAACAATAACACAACACAGTTAGACAAAAGAGCTAAGAATAATTTAGTCCAAATAAGAATTAAAATCACATTCATGTGTAATAATGTCATTGTGTGTTTGTGTATGTGATTGACTCTACATACAGTAATGAGAGAAAATTGATAGGGGTACACAGTGCTTAGAGAGGAATCATTCAATGCGCCAGTGGATGAGCGGGCACATGAGATGTGGCTTCAGTTCATATCAGGAGAGAGTTGACACTGGTAGTGGAGTGGAGTGGTCATCCTCTCTTAATTCTTAGGGATATATTTTCAATTTTCGCCTAAATTACATACCCAAATCTAACTGCCTTGAGCTCAGGCCCTGAAGCAAGGATATGCATATTCTTGGTACCATTTGAAACACTTTGAAGTTTGTGGAAATGTGAATTGAATGTAGGAGAATATAACACAATACATCTGCTAGTAGAAAATATAAAAGAAAAAACCAACCGGTCTTTTTCTGCCACCATCTTTGAAATGCAAGAGAAGGGTCATAGTTGTAGCCATTACTCTGGTTGGAATTCTGATAGTTTCCACAAGATGGCATCAGTGTATGTGCAAAGTCAAATCTGTATACTTGGACTTGATTTAGCTTTCCAAGTATTAGTAGCCATATTATAAGTTCAACATAACTGAATATCCTTATAATTTTTGTCTAAAATGAAAAGGCATGCTGTCGTACAAGATATATGGCTTCTGGATACTCCCGTAAAGCCCAGCTCCTTGGCTATCTAGCTAGCTTTGTTTGACCCCGATTAGTGCTTATTTGACAAGGATACATTTGTTCAAGAGATGGCCGCCCGCGTCATCGGCGTGTCATGAAGGCGTCACTCTCTGACCAAATATGGTGTCCTATAGGATATACTACACCCCTAATGAAATAGTGAAGTATTGTTACCTTCTAGGATCTCTGTGGAATAGATACGAACGTGATATGACTTGTTCAAACAACGTTTAGGGTGAGATTTACAGTTTAGTGGAAATACAGAATCAATTGTGCATGCTTTATGGACCTTTTTAGGATATGAAAAAGGATTTTATCCAACAAAACAACACTTCATGTTATCTCTGGGACCCTTTGGATGATAAATCAGAGCAAGATTTCAGAATGTCAGTACACATTTCACCTTCAGAGGTGAATTTATCAAACCTATCGCAGTGAAAAAAGTGTTTTGTTGTTAGGAGCTCACCTCAAACAATAGCATGGCATTTTTCCGCAGTAATAGTTACTGCAAATTGGACGATTTCAGACGATATAAGACACTTCTATGTACCGACATTTGTTGTTACTCTAAAATCTGCGATTCACGGAATTAAGGCTAAGCGTCCCGCTTGCGGGACAACTTCCGGGGACACAATTCAAATAAATAAGCATAAATATTATAATTTTAAACATTTATGTACAGATAAGTGTCATGCCATGCGATTGTTTGAGGACTGCTCCCCACATCAAAATATTTTTCTGCCGGCACAGGTTTCATACATTCACATATGACGATAAAATATTCACTTACTTTTTGAAAATCTTCCATCGATTTGAGTAATCCACTCGTTCAACTATAGAGAAAGGAATCCGAAAATCTACCCCTAAACTTTGTTTCAACAAGTCAAAATAAGTTTCTATTTACTTCTCAAATACCCTAAAATGTAATGAAACTATAATATTTATTTCGGAAAGAAGTATGTTCAATAGGAAACCGATTTTAGCAAGTGCGTAATGTCTTCATGGCGTGCGCAAACACGAATTTCCAAGACTATGTCCCTCTACTAAGACGGTTATTTCTTATTCATTTTTGAAGTTACAAGCCTGAAACCTTGAACATTGACTGCTGACACCCTGTGGAAGCCATAATAATTGCATACAGGGAGCTAATTTTCAATATGACCTTTCTCTTGAATTTCTAAGAGGATGGTCTCTCTCAAAAAAGAAAATCCAGTTGGTTTTTCTTTGGATTGTCTTCTACCATATCTATTGTGTTATTCTCCTACATTATTTTAACATTTCTACAAACTTCAAAGTGGTACCAATGGTTCCAATGGTACCAATTATATGCATATCCTGGCTTCAAGGCCTGAGCTACAGGCAGTTTACTTTGTGCACGTCATTCAGGCAGGAAGTGGAGAAGAAAGGGGCCAAGCCCTAAGAAGTTTTAAGATGTTTTAATCAGGGAACATTCCATTACAGGAAGGCTATCATAGGTCTGGGCAAGAAGTTTCTCCTTGAAGTTAAACTCCGACATCTCAGAATTCGTCTTGCCCACTTGACACATCAAAGTAACCCAAGAAACGTTCCTGAATAGAGCCCTGATCGTCCACATACCTAACGATAACTCCCACCCGCGAGTGACAGCTGATGGTCTCTTCCATTTGCCATGCAAAAAAAAAAAATGCGTCAACCTCTATTTTAATGGATCATGCGATGGAAGCTATCAAATCATTCTGAAAAATGCTTTGACATCCCAGAGGAGACAGTAGAAACGTCCGTATGCTCGGGCAGTAAAGCACCGTAACGTGCAATTACTTCTGCACGCTCCTAGGAGTGCAGCAACAAGGACATTGACAATGGCACATTGCGGGACGAAGCAATGTGCCCCCTAAAAGCCAACTCTAACATGGTCAAATTGCAGTATCCCTGTTTCATCTTCTTACCTATCTGATGTGGGCAATAAAAGGGGTTCTTCAACAAACAATAAACTACATAGTCGTTAGCGTTAGCTAGCCATCGTGGTGGAGAAAACTGCTCTCTGGTAGCTGGCTAGCTAGCAAGTAGCTACCTGCTACTGACGTTAGCAGGGCAAATTGAAGTAAATGGCACTAACTTGACACAAAAATGAAGTTCTAAAACCAAGAAAACAATATATAGTCTACCTCCTCCGTCTACTGTAGTTTAAAGAAACTAGTTTGAATGGAATAATATCCTAAAAATGCTCAACTATCACTATTCACTATCTCAATCTATCCAAATATGTCACCAAACTCACCAAGCTTCTAAATCACACATGGTAGTACTAGGTTCATTCTCTGAGCCTTTGATTGGATGAACAACATGTCAGTTCATACGGCAAAAGCTTTGATTGGTTGGAGGACGTCCTTCGGGAAGTTGTCATAATTACCATGTACTGTAGGTCTATGGAATGGGTGGGGAGCACGAGCCTCCTAGGTTTTGTATTGAAGTCAATATAGCTGGATGAGGGTGGAAAATAGCTGTCCTCCTGCTACACCATGGTGCTACCCTAGAGGGTGCTGTTCAGACTACTGTAGACCATTGCAAAACAGTGTTTTAATCAGGTATTTGGTGATGTAAATATATTTAGTATCGGTGCGGCTGGCTTCCGGGTTAAGCGGGCATTGTGTCAAGAAGCAGTGCGGCTTGGAGGGGTCGTGTTTGCCTCGTTAAAAATAAAGGTTCAATTTAAATACATTTTAAAAATCGGAGGACGATCGGCTCTCGACCTTCGCCTCTCTCTAGTCTGTACGGGAGTTGCAGCAATGGGACAAGACTGTAACAACAACAAAAACCAATTACACAGATCCTATACACAATAGATTCAGATTTCAAACGCTTCTCATGAACACACATACACTCAGCCACACACACACGTCTCGTCCTCTTCTAGCCTCTGCCTCAGTTGGAGGTGTGTTGGTGTGTATACATTCCTGTTCCATACAGAGACTAGGTCTACTGTACTTTGATTTTAAAATTAGTGACATCTGAATGAGAAAGGGGAAAACCTGCAGAAAGCAGAAATACTTGTTGTTCGGTAATAGAGTTCTGTACTGTGGTGAAAAACGACATGAGTAGTGGAGACAGACAGTATAAACTGGGTGCTGAATAAACAATAAGAACATAAATATTCAACATAATCTCTCTGTTTGCTCCTGTTTAGAGCCCACACACACCATGCTCGTACACACACATACAGCAGCATCTATACCCAGACACACAATGTGTGTGTGTGTGTGTGTGTGTGTGTGTGTGTGTGTGTGTGTGTGCGTGCGTGCGTGATATGCCCCACACTGTAATAATACAGTACATGTTATCCTAATCTGTTCAACACACATTTGAATGCCAAGTGGATTAAAACACTGCCTGTCACGGTATAGAGCTAGACGCTCGTCACACACACACACACACATTCCCTTGCAGACAGCGGAGTGAGAGAGAGAGAGAGAGAGAGAGAGAGAGAAGGGGAGAGAGAGAAAGGTGTGTGTGGGTTATCCAGTGTTTCTCCTGCCTGTGGTGAGAAGGTAGCGAGGCATGTTGTCTGGAGAGAGAGAGAGAGAGTTTATGTTGGCTCAATGTCACTCACACAACACACTGCAATACTAGTAGGCTACAGTACAGTAGCCCAGTAAAAAGAAAAATCTAATCACTTTGGAAAAAATTTCTGATGTAAGTGGTATATTTTCAGAACTCTATGTACACAACTCTAAACAGAAAACACTTGTCGTTCTCCCCATCTTATGTTCAGAACCTTTAATTTATTGGGGTTTGACACGTTTTCCCGTGAAATACCATGAGAACATTTTGTTCAGTCACCAATACATCAGATATTGATAGGCCATGTAATCCAATAGCAAAAAATACACTGTACACATTTCAAAACTGTTCTTTCTGAAGTGCTGAATAGGATTTTCCATACAGTATTTGACTATACGACGTGCACCATTTAAAAAATATATTCATTTGTATCCAGCCAGAAGTACACAGAAGAATTCTATGACACTGTCGAATTGAGGCCCAGGGGCGTTGGTGATAACCTGTAATGATAATATTACAATAGCCTCTACGCCTATCGGTGTTGAACACAAGCTAGATAGGCTTCTGGCAAATGCTTGGGCGTGACCATCCTCGGTTCTGTTGTCCCTTGTGTACTGCCTTTAGAGAAAGTGTTGCACGTACGCGCACACACACACACACACACACACACACACACACAATGGGTTTGAATAGGGAGAGGGTGAAGCTTTGTTTGGTTTGGCCAAATGTCTGCGGAAAGGGAGGGAAGGTGACAACACTGGCCTGGAGTGATAGCGAGAGAGAGAGAGAGAGAGAGAGAGAACGGGGCAGAGAGGCAGAGCGAGAGAGAGAGAGAGAGAACGGGGCAGAGAGGCAGAGCGAGAGAG